>NW_027367809.1:0-54701 GCF_046119375.1 Phyllobates terribilis
AATCGATGGTGAATTGAGAATCAAACCCCTTCTTGTTGACCAAAACTCTGAAAAACTCCTTCGGTGGCAGGGCTTCTGCATATATTCCCCAAGCAGACAAACAACACAGCGAACGGTTTGGGCTCTATAGATGTTTGAAGACGCCATTGATGAAGCTCTTGGGACGTGAATCAATCTCCGCACCTCCTGTGTAATTTCAACGCGAGGAGGGTGTCGCTGTTTCGTAAAGGGGAAAACTGAAAAGTGGAAGGTGTGGCAAAATGGTAAATTAAGACCATGCAGAGCTCCTACTCATACAATTTTGAAGGGCAAAATTGTAATTTCACGCATTTGGACGGAATTCCTAACAGAAACAAGGCAGAGGTGGAGATTTGCTGACGGAACCGATATAAGGGGTGGGGCTTTATAATTAACGATATAAGAGGTGTTTTTAGTCAAATTCACCCATATAAGGGGTGTTTTTTAGCAAATTTCTTGAATTTTTAACACGGAATTCCTAAATAATCAAAGCGGATGATCTTTACAAAATTCAGCACCCGTCTCGGGTTCAAATGTAAAGCTGGAAATCTAGGAGGGACAAATCTATTATTCTGGAAATCAATGAATACTTCTATATCTTCACCATTCCAGGAGCTTTTAGCGATGAAACTTGCAGTCACATTGGATTTTCTGGAAATAAGAAAGGTCCTAAAGTCCATGAAGCTATCTAAGATCTCTTTGGTGTCTTTGATGATACGGGCAATGTCCCAAGGGACCTTCCATGTTCTGCAAAGAGATTGAATGACTGAAGCGTTATCTCCTTCAATAACAATCTTCCTAAACCCCAAAGCATGGGCCGTCCTTGCACCTGCCAGAGCAGCGAGGGCTTCAGCTTGGAGCAGAAACGAAACATTTACTGAGTTTTGGTGAGCAGTGATGATATGGCCCTTTGAATTTCTAATAATGTAGTCGATGAAGCTGCCAGAACAGTTGACAGCACCATCATACTTAAGCTTGATCTAGTCACCGGGAGGAGGAGACTAGTATTTTCTACGAGAAGGATTAGGATTCCTTAAATAAGAAGAGGGAGCTACTCCACCGTCGCGATTGTTTCTCGTTTTTTGTTTTCTGGGGTTCCACATTTTGAACTGAGAAAGAGGTCTGGCAATTAATTTCTCATGGATCTCTGGATATCTATATTCTTCCTTGGGGAATGCAAAGTTATTCCGAGTAAATCAAACATCCAACAAAGGAAGAGAGCGAGATTACAATTCATATTAGTTGTTTGAAAAAGAGAGACTATAAAAAGTCGTTATCAATTGAGAGGGTAAAGGAGTATCCAATTCGAGTAGCTAAAATAGAGAAAGTTGTGATAGTAAAATTGCATTGGAAAAATAGGTGGGTGGTATTCTCATTAGTTTGATTACACAGCGGGCATGTGTTAGGAACCTTGTGGTAATAACGGTTGAGATGCTCTGTTGTTGGGAGATTATCCGAACAGGCTTTCCATAAGAAATGATTAATTTTTGGAGGATTTCTTATGGAATATCATACTGCCAAATTTTATCATCGAAAATATCGTTACTAACGAGCTCTCACAGAGTTGAACGCTAATTTTGAAGAGAACGTTCTTGATTGATTTAGGGAACCAAATAGGCAAATCAAGAACAGGAGTAAAGGGGATATAAATTTTAGCTATACTGGAAACAACGTGCTCAGGAAGGAATTGTCTTAGTGAATCAAGGTTGCATTGTTTGGAATTATTGATAAAATCAATAACTTTAATATGAGATAGAGTGGGTGAAAAGTGGTATGTGATGTTAACATGGGAGATCCAATGGTCTTTCCAAAAGGAGATATGAGAGCCATCTCCAACGGACCAAAGGACATTAGAGAAAAATTCATATTTGATTGAGAGAATCTGTTGAATTGCCAGGAAAACTTATGAGATTTCTTAATATCATCTAGACGGTTACTTTTAATATATTTCTCATAAATAATAGAGCACCATAAAGGATCAGGGTTCGAGAGGAGTCACCACAGGAGTTTCATCTGGAGGGCTTTATTATGTTCAATGGATAGCGGATACCAATGCCTCCTTCATTTTTTGGACAACACTTGAATTTCAAATGTAAACTTAGACCATCAGCAGGTGCCGGGGATCCCCCAGAGAGGGGATGGATCCCCCCGGCAACGCATGTAACGTGCTTGCCGCAGGCGTGGGATGTTAAAGGCGTCTCTCCTAGTCGAGGTCTATACTGGTGCCCCGAATTTGCTTATTAAAAAGTTATTTCGGATGGTTTCTTGGGTTGTAACGTGGCAGCCCCTTATTGGTCAATAGCAGGATTTAATTATTCTGCTTTTACAAAAGTTATTTTGAAACAACTATAATTTATAAATAAAAATGATAAAAATAAATAAAAAATCACCAAGGACTCTATTTTTCGAGTTTTATAAATAGAGACCAATATTGGCTATGTTTAGAGCATCTCATCTCGATCTCTCATTTCTCTCTTAATTAAACACAAAATACCCGAAACACTTCATTTTTTCCGACAATATGGACGAAGCTTCAATGTTAACATGTTAACTCCGGAGATGCTTGCGTGTTTAAAGAAAAACGACCATGAGAGGTACGACCAATTTATGAGAACGTTTATTTTTTCTGCACCAAACTCACCTTCACCCAACATCGTTCGGTGTGTGTTTCAAACCCCTCCTGAAGAGCCGCACTCTCAATACTATATCTCTCCTCTCTCTCATCCACATGGAATGTTCTCACAAGGCGATGTTGAGTTTTTTGCAGAGACATAGCCCGAAAACCAGCCAAAAGCAAAGGTTCGTAACTGGAAGAAGGAGGCAACCACTAAAGATGCGACAAACGCCAAACCTTAACCACGTAATGTGCAATGGGTGAGAATGAGGAATTTGTTTCTCCTTCATTGCTACATGGACGTATTCTCATATCCCGTTGTTGGGACTAACCAGAGGTATGGTACTTTATTAAAAAAAATCAAGAGAAGTACGAGGAAGCTAGGAGGGATGGGTTGTTCCCCGGACTCATTTGGCTACTGCAGTTTCCCGTCGCAAAAGAGTCGTTGGATTAAGGAGTAGGTTAATAATTGGCTTGTATTCTACGACAAGGCAACGTCTGTAGTTGGCCAACGTGATGGATACAACGAGGCCGACGTGCTAGCGACTGCACAACAATTTCACAAGGACAACCTGAAGTTCCAAAACGGGTTTCCATGTTCAAACAATGGGATGTTCTGAAGCTGTACCCGGAGTATGAATTGTACCTAATTTGGGGGAGTCACATGAAGAAGAAGCAAGATCAAAATAATTTCACTGTGGATGTTGATAATGATGGGAATGACCAATGGGAATCAACAAGTGGTAGTAGTAGGACAAAGCGGTACCGTTTGTGGACGACAATGTCTCTAGTCAAAAACACCCGGTGGGTTGGGACAAGTGAAGAGGATGGGTAAAACTGGAAGTTCTGTAAACTCTTGAATGGGATGTAATAGGTGCTTAATCCATGTTACTCACGCTTAACTGTAGTTAATCTCAATTCCGCACTTAAGCTCAATAGTTTCATACATCTACTTGAGTTACTTAGAGATTAGCCCGATCCTACAATTGGTATCAGAGCAGGATATCTTCACTAATTCATTATCTCTCTAGATCTTGAATTAAGAAACTCTCAATATGTCTTTCCACCTTTGTATATCCTTGCCCAAGCCGCATGTGCTTGTAGAAGGAGAGGTCGACTGATGGCTCATGATGACGCACAATTATATCTAGCAGACCGACTTTCAATGCTGGAACATAATTAAGCATGGTGATGAGAAGGTCGAAGCTGAAACCGATGAGAAGAAGTGGAACTCCAAATAGTACATGCTGTTTGAGAAGAAGCAAAGTCCAAGCAGCTTATTCTCAATTCCCTCTCTAGGAAGGATATAGACATGATCATGTCTCTTATTACGGCCCAGAAGATGTGGAAAACTATAATCGACATGCACTGTGGAAGTAGGATTTGAAGAACAACCAAAAGTTTAATCTTCATCTTGAATTCCAATCATTTAAAATGGGTGAGAATGAATTTATCTCTAACTATCACTCTCGTTTCCAAGTTCTATGTGATAAAATTCCTCAGCTGGACTAACCATAGACTCATGAGAATCATCCTTGGATTTCATTCATGGTGTTAATTATAAATTAGACACTACTAAAAGTATTATGCTTATGACTAAGGAAACAAAAGAATTTTCTGTTCTATACTTTGCTGGCAAGCTTAGGGTGCATGAGAGTCAAGACATGAAGGAGTCTTTCAATCTAAGGAGACCAAGAGTATGACGCTTAAACTGACCAAAGTCCTCCAAAGGATGGAAAATGAAGAGGAGATGATCAAGATGAAGATAGAGAAGTCACCATGATGACTAAGCTCGTGAAGAAGTTATTCAAGATACAAGGTGGATTCAAGTGAGATCCAAGTAAGCCACACAATGTCAAGGAATACACGTGCTCTAATTGCTAGGAAAAGGGACACTTTTTAGCAAGGCTTGCACCAATGCTAAGATTGCTCCCAGCATCCTCCCAAAAAGGCATATGCCACACTGTGGGGAGATTCAGATGATGAATCAAATGATGGAGAGCAAGCAAGAGAAACTTTCTTGGTGGTAGCGGATGGATTAGCTCAGACTCTGGTTCTAAAATAGAGCTAACTGATCTTAAATTTGAAAAGCTTTCTAAAAATGACCTTGTGGTGCTCTTGAAAAAGCTTGTGGTTGATCATAAGTCACTCGCAGATCAAGCAAATGACCAGCTAGAAAAGTTAAATGATTTAAGAGAGGAAGTAGTTGAGCTTTCTAAACTCTTGCATGCAAAGACCACCTTAATCACAAAATCATGTGAGATTTGCAAGTGCAAGGGTTTAACTAAGAACTCTGACTCAACTGAGAGTGTTAAGCTTGATCAAATCTTGATCAAGATTGATAATCTAAGCAAGTTGGCTAACGCAAAGACAATTAATCAAACTGTATTTGTGAAAGCTCGACCTGGTCTAGGATACAACACCCAGGATTACTCCACTAGCTCTAGCTCAACTCAGTCCAGCGATTTATCTGAAAAGTTGATAACGCTAGACAAGGAGATTCAATCCTATAAAGTGAGAACTCTCACTTGAGAAGTAGGATCAAAGTTCTTGAGGATCAACCAGATGAGACCAAAGAGTGCTTTCATGGACAGAAAGTGCATTCAATGTATGTCAAACAAGCACAATCTCATCCAACTCAACTTACTAAGCTTGAGCACAAAGAACCATTTAGACCTGGTAAGGGAAAGTATGGTTATGTAAGGGGTAACCATGATTGCACCCACTATGGAAAGAATGGACTTGCTAGGTTTGAGTGTAAGCACTTAATTGAGCTCAAAAATAGGCCCTGCAAGCCAATCAAGGTTGTGTCTATTTAGGGCAAGCTCGATCTAGTTTTCCCTCTGATGGCAAGCTCGATGCGAGTAGGTCTTCTAAGACCAAGTTTGTACGTTCTAGACTCTCAAAAGTCCAGAAGGTACAAATTAAAGCACAAAATTTGTGCTTTGCCAAGCAAAGCCTCATCAGGTGCTTGAACTAAATGATCATAGCTATTACTCTCATATTCCTCGAGCATTTAAGCTTGAAGATTAAATGACTAGCTGAGGAATGGGAATGGCAATGGCAATGGCTAACGTTCCACAAAGCATATTCTCTAAAGGGAGACCAAAGCTTGATCTTCTCTTTTGCAGTTTGGAATGAAGAGTAGGTGGTACATTGATAGTGGTTTCTCATGTCATATGACTGGTGATCAAAAGTTGCTACTCTCACTTCAAGAAAATGAAGGAGGAGGTGTCTCCTTTGGTGATAAGAAGCAAGGAAGATGAAATCTTGTGGAAGTACACGTCTCAACAAAGCTATACAAATCAGAGATGTGAACTTAGTAGAGAATCTTCGATTCAATCTACTAAGTGTAGCTCAGTTGTGTGATCAAGGAGGCGATGCAGTCCTATTCAACACAACATCATGTTTCGTGCTAAGCCCTGAATAAGAGATATTGCTAAAGGGAAAGCGAGTTGATAACACTTATCAATTTGATCACTCGTTCTCTCCAGCGCGACACATGTGTCTAGCTAGAATTGAAGAGACGTCAAGTCTTTGGCACCAACGAATGGGACATGCCAGTCTATATTTGCTACACAAGCTCTAGTCCAAATATCTTGTCCGTGGTCTTCCTCGCATCTAGGTTGACTCAATGACATCGTGCTCAGACTGCTCAAAGGCCAAAGTAACTAGAAGCTCCTTCACGTCTAGAAAGGTAGTGTCGACTAAAGCTCCCCTTAAGCTTCTCCACATGGATCTCTGTGGACCACTACGTACCCAGAGTAAGGGAGGTAATCGCTATATTTTTGTGATAGTAGATGACTATTCTCACTTTACTGGACTCTCTTAAAAGTCTAAGGGTGAAACGTTCAAAAGTTTTCACTTACTAGCGCTTTTATAGAAAAGATTTTGGGTCTCCCTATTTGTGCAATTCGATCCGATAATGGACTTGAATTCAAATATAGCGAGTTCCTCACATTTTTCAAGGATAAAGCGATTGAGCATAATGTCTCTACTCCTAGAACCCCTGAGATAAAATGGTGTAGTTGAGCGCAAAAATGGAATGCTTGAAGAGATGGATAGAACCATATTGCTCTCCAGCAATATTGCATCTCACTATTGGGAACAAGTTGTGAGCACAGTGTGGTTCTGCTACTAATCGGGCCAGTTAAGGGCCTATCCTAGAGAAAACTCCCTATGAATTGTTCGAAAGACAACACCTAACAAATCACACTTGAAATTGTTTGGATGTAAGTACTACGTCAATAACAATGGGAAGGATCTCTTCAGCAAATTTGATGCCAAGAACGATGAAGCTATCTTTCTAGGTTACGCTTCTTTCATCAGGGGGTATCGAGTGATCAATCTGAGGACTCAGAGGGAAGAAGATAGCATTCATGAGACGTTTCATAAAAGGTCGTTTGGTAACGAGTGAACTACAAGCAATGATCCATTTCAGTGACTTGATCCAGCTATAGCTTCAGCTCAAAGGCTCCACACTCTCTCATCACTGTCTATGCCTGAAGATGAAGATAGTGATGGAAAAGACTCTAGTGGTCTCTCTTAGAGAACTATAGTCGCGCTAAACGAAGATAGTGGTCGTGGCAATGAAGCTCGGACAAGTGAAGACACTCAGAGTAGTGATCAAGTAAGTAATTCATCTATAGACGATCAAACGAGTCCTTCTTCTAGCTCAGGTGTGCACGAAGCTTCAACGACTCCCCCTATCGCTCAAGTGCAACCTAAAAGTACTCAAGCAGTGCTAACAATCCCGATGGCAGTTCAAGTGCTCAAGGAAAGACCACTACTTTGACTTTACAAGATTCTACTGAGATTGAAGTGCAAAACTATCAATAATGAATGCTCACCCAGTTTCAACTATCGTTTTCATTATCTAAAAAAGGTATCCAGAACTCGCTCTAATCTCTATAAACTTGTATGCTAATAGTGCTTTTGTGTCTTTGTAGGAGCCAAAGAACATTGAGCATGCGCTTCAAGATCCAGAATGGATAGTAGCAATGCAAGAGGAGTTAGAAGAGTTTAAGTGCAAATAGTTAGGATGCTTAGTGCTTAGGCCAAGTGATAGGTCAACTCTTGGCACGCGCTGGGTATATAGGAACAAGTTGGATGATAGTGGCATTGTGGTGCAAAACAATGTCAGACTTGTTGCACAGGGATACAATCAACAAGAAGGCATTGACTATGATGAGACCTATGCACAGTAGTCGCCTCGGAGCCATAAGGTTGTTGATAGCATATGCTTCACACAAGGGATTCAAGATATTCCAAATGGATGTGAAGATCGTCCTTCCTCAATGGTAAGCTTAATGAGGAAGTGTATGTCAAATCAACCCCAAGATTTGAAGATCCAGCTTATCCCGAGCATGTCAATTTCTTAGACAAATTTCTATATGGTAAAACAAGCGCCTCGGCTTGGTATGATTGCCTATCAGAGTATCTTCTCCAAAGCGGTTGCAAGAGAGGTCTTGTAGATAAGACGCTCTTCATCAGGGAAGTAAAGGGCGATATTCTTGTTGTCCAGGTTTATGTTGATGATATCATATTTGGCTCAACTAACATGCAAGTAGTGAAAGACTTTCAAGAACACCATGAGCCTCAAGTTTAGATGAGCCATGATTGGTGAGCTTAACTTCTTCCTAGGACTTCAGGTTAATCATCTAGAGGAAGGCATTCCGAATCCATCAATAAAAGTACATCAAGGAGCTTATAAAGAAGTATAACATGGAAGCTAGGAAGCCATGTACTACACCTAATTCCACAACGCAAAGCTTGATGCAGATCTAGCTAGTGAAAAGGTAGACCAAACAATGTATAGAGATATGGTTGGCTCGCTTATGTACTTAACCGCTTCTCGCCCTGCTATTTTTTTTGTTGTGAGTTTATGTGATCGATCACAGTCAGACCCTTGGCTTCGTGCGTAGAAAACGTTAAGCGTATCCTACGCTATTTAAAGGGGCTGATGATCTATGTCTTTGGTATCCAAAGGGTGGTGATATTTCACTTGTAGGGTATACAGATGCAGACTATGCAGGTTACCTTGCTGATCGCAAGAGCACTAGTGGGATGGCACAGTTCTTAGGGCCTTGCTTAGTTTTGTGGGGATCCAAGAAACAAACTCACGCGATGTCAACTACAAAGGCTGAGTATATAGTTACAGATTCATGTTGTGCGAACTCCTCTGGTTGAAAGAACAACTGTTACCTATTGTATATCGCTTGGATCCTTCAAATCAAATGCGGAAGTACCAGCGCATCAATGTGTCCTAAAATCCAGTGCATCACTCAAGGATGAAGCACATCGATGTGCGCATCACTTTTCTACGTGATCATGTCGAGCGCAAGAACATCAAGCTGTCCATGTACCTTAAGAAGAGAAAACAACGAATATCTTCACTAGGCAGTTAACAGGTTACCTTTTGAACCTAAGGCTCCAGCTTAGTCTTCTCCCACTTCATTAGCCCAAGCATGGTATGCACTGGAAAGCGACCCTCTAACTTTGACAATGATTAGCAACTTTATCTTCATTGGGAACTTTAATTAATTGCGTTTCTTGCTTGATTCTTAGTCATGCATCATCTATTTGCAACAACCAAATCTAGCTAGAGTTGTATATTGAAGTCTAAGCTATAGCTTATAGTCATAACCATCATGTGCTCTTCTTTCTATCCCAAATAGAGAATGGTGATCGCATTCTAACCATGTTATAATCCAATAGAAATGATTCCACTCCTATCGGTGTCCCTAGCTGACTTAAATGTAACGCTTCCTAGTCCCTATATAAACTCTACATATGGAAGTATTCATTTTTATGCCAAATATCCAATTACCCTCATATATGCACATCTTGATATATATATTGATGAGTGTGAGTGTGTTCTGTCCCAAAATTGGAATGTGCATTTCCCTATTAAACTTTCTTGCTTAATTGTTGAACTTAGCACATATACACGCTTCACATTTCAAGAAGAATCTACTCGCTATTTGGTAGTAGCTGAGTTGGCAAGTGTGGTTAACTTTTGGTAAAGTGCGATTTGGGTTCCAACCTCGGGGGTTTGCTTAAGGAAAGAGGTAAAATTGTGAAGCTCGAGGTTACAACGACCAGTTAAAGTTCCAATGTAGGTTAAGTGACAGAGTCGTTTATAGATTCTAGAAAGGAGCTTATAGTCGTTGCAGCGCATCTTACTGGATTACCTTTTGTGCTTCTCGAGATTAAGTCGTTGAGATTTTATAGCCTTTGATAGAGTCGGTGGAAATTTGCAAAGTGTGATTGAAGCTCGCCTATAAAATCCCTGATACAGTTTCTCTTGAACCTTACCCTGACATTTTATCCTCTCTTTGCTCTCTATCCCAGAAACTATGTCTCTCTCTACCTTGCTGCTAAATCTCATACACTTTCCCTCTCTCTTAATCACATTAGCTATAAACATGGTCGATATTCCCATCAAACCCTGTTTGAGGAAGAAGATTATGCTCACTTTAAAGAGACGCAACGCAGCTTGCAAGCTTGTGCTTGCCATGGCCTCTACTACCGCCTCCACCCAAGCCACACCCAGCCACACCCACTCACTCCCAGTACCAATCCTACCATATCCACTACTCCAAAAACCCCATTCTTGACCCAATTACTGAGGTGTTCAGTGCTATAGATCTCGCCATGGGTAAAGCCAATCCAGGAGGAGCACGAGTCGGCCTCCAAAGTCAACCTCATTGCTTCTTCTATTTCTGTTGTTGTCTCCGATGTGGACAAGGTTCAACCTGAAGTGTTTGACTCCAGCAAAGTCTGCTCAATAGATCTAACAAGTTCAAACAACTCGCCAGTCACCACTGCCCTCGCACTCTGTCTCTAAAGAAGACGGAGTCTATTTCAGGTGATCATCATCCTACTCACTCTCCGTCTCCTTCTCGCTGATTCACTTGCGGAGGAAATTTATGAGGAATCCGCTCCGCTTCAACATGATCTTTTGGCGGATGTGAAGAGCGAATCGAAAGGCAAGCGCAAAGTTGTTGAAGAGGTAGTGATGTCGAGCACGATGGAGAGGAAGATATCACTACAACTATGGTGGTAGAGAGCCTGTCAAGCCACCTTGCTCAAAGAAAGCGAGGGTAGCTCCATCTGAAGTCTCAGAGTTTCTCCCCAATCCCCTTAGGTATAATGAAGTGGGAGATTCTCACTCTGATTATAGTGGCTCTAGAAATTCTCAAGGAGTTGCGACCGCCTTCAAATCGGCCAAATTCACACAGGTAATTCAGATACAAAAATGGGACAAGCTTGAGGCTGAGGTTTAATCGCGCTAATCTTGACCAGGTTCGTCAATTTTACATGCATTTCAGTGTATTTCTTCACTAGGTGAGCCGAATATGTGTTGCATCACATGGGTGTATGGAGCTAGTGAGAGCTTCAAGGTAAAGGATCTTGCTAAGGCAATAGGGAAAGAAAGAGCCAGGCCCAGATAGTACGTTGGTAGGGTTTGGTCGTCTTTACAAGAAGAATTGGCCATTAACGCCATGCAATCAGGGAAGTAGTTTTTGGGAAACCAGTGCCATCTACTTTGAAGGTCGAGTATCTGTCTACTTCAAAGCGCCTCCTCCATTATTCATCGTGAAAAATATCACGTCGCACAACACCACCTTGACTTGGTGACCATATCCGACTGCTACTTAATGGAACAAGCTTTGAGCGGCCAACTAATCAACACAACGCAGATCATGTTCAGTCACATGGTGGTGAGTCAAGCTCATACTTCTTCTCCACTCCCGTTTCCTCATATAGTGGCCAAAAATGATTAAGGCCAGAGGGATCGTACAAGCTAGTGAAAGAGGTCGTCTTTAATGACGTGGTTACATGGAAAAGGTAGCTTCTCTAGCCCCTAAGGCTACAGCTACAAAGAGCTTTACTCTAGATGCCTCCTCTTCAAGGTCTCGGTCGAAGGATGTTCATGTTCCTCCTCTAGTATTTGGTCCTCAAGCTTCAGAGTTTATAGATAAGTGCGATTCAGGCTCAGTGTGAGGCACTATAGATGGTTCAGGTCATCACTACTCATCTCGAGCTCATGACTGAGCGCCAGGATGAGATGGCAATTTTGCTTAGCTTTGTGAATGCCAAAAGGAGCGAGTGACTTGAGTTGTTGTGTTGTGTGTGCTTTGGTTTATCTCCTTTTTTTTCTTGTTTAATAGTATCCGTGGTACCAGCTTTTAAAGGTGAAGGAATATTATCTCAGTATGAATTTTGGTTTCTATGTGCTTATGCTTACTGCTTTGGTTACTCTCTAGCTTAACTTGTCTACTATTTTCTATGCATGTTTGTAGAGTTAGGTTTTATAGTTTCACTTTAGTTCCATTTGCATGAGTTAAGCTTGACATTTTTCAATGATGTCAAATGGGGGAAGTAACAGGTACATTTCCATAATTGAATAAGGGGGAAGTTTTAAGACCAGCTTGGTCTAAGGGGGAATAAAGGTATCTCGTTAAATCTCTTAGTGAAGGAATTGGTTTGTTTTGATGAATCTGGAGTGCTTGGTTTAAGCTAGATTGTCTATATTGAGCTTAACTGAGTATGTTTGAAGTTGTTAAATGTGCTTACTTGTGTATGGATTCTGTCATCATCAAAAGGGGGGAATTGTTGTTTGATCTAGATCTGGATTGTCTAGCTAAACCCTTCCGCTTGTTTTGATAACAAATTCAAGTGGTTAATGTTATTTATATGTTAAGCTACCTAGGCCATGCTCGAGGAGTCTAGGGTTACACTTAACACAATAGGACTAGCTTAGACCTTCCAAGGTCTAGCTTTGAGTCTAGCGGGGAAAGTTAAGTCTCGCTATGACTGGAATAATTTTAGCTGTGAAGAAATAAGAAGTGAGAGGATCATGCTTTAGCCTACTGAGGTTGTGCTTTAAGCAAGAGGGTAACACTTCAAGTTAAGAGCTAAATATAACTGCAAGTAATTGATCCAGCGCTACATGGGGTGGAATCCTGGATACAGCTTAGAGGATTTGGTCTTGCCAACGAAGGTTGGAAACGAGAATTGGAACAATAGAGTGAAACGAGGTTGTGAGAAGCATTTTCCAATGGAGCACGACGCCAAGGATCGCTAAGCTGGACAAATCAAGAAAAGCACGCGGATTTGCTAACGTGGAAGTGGGATCATCAAGCTGAAGAAACACAAAACAATGCTGGGTGTCGATGCAATTCAGTTAGAGAATGATCACGTGGATTGATGAGGAGTATTTTTGTGCAAAGTAAGTTTGGAAGTTCTAGCTTGATGAGATTAAGTTAGAATTATATAAAAGAGTGCATTAGGTAATTGTTATGCACGAGCTTTACAGATAACAATAAGAGATATAGCCTAAGTCACTTCCAAAGCTTGAGAGAGAATTACTTGTATAGCTGAGAGCGATCTTGTATATGAGAGAGTATTGCACTTGAGAGTAGCTTGGAGAAAATACTAGAGAAAGCTAACTGTAGATTAAGAGTGTTTGTCTCAAACTTGTATGTGTAAACAATCTTTTTCTAATACAAGCTAGTGGTGAGTTTTATCCCGGATATACTAGAGATCTAGGGTTCTTACCTTGAGTAAGTCTTGTGCAAGGACTTAGCGTGCTTAATCCATATTACTCACACTAAATGTAGTTAATCTCAGTTCCGCACTTAACCTCATTAGCTTCATAATAGCTACTTGAGTTACTTAGAGACAACATCGATACCTCCTCTTTCTTTGCATAAACACACACCTTGGTCCAATATTTTTTTTTTGAACAAGTCACACAAGTGTTAGGATTCCTTGATTTTGATGGTAATAAACGCTTCCATAATAATGCTTACCTGTGTGTGTATTGCAGAGTTTATTTTAGGAAAGTTTCCTCCATAGGAAAGTTTCTATACATAGGAAGCATACTATTTCAGGAAGAATACTACAAAGAGGATAACAATAATAAGTGAACGAATGTTAGGATCTAGACCGGTCATGATTAGTTTGGAGAGATTCATATCTAGGATTAAGCGATCAAAGTTATTAGAGTGTTAATAAGATATTACAAAGAATATTGGAAAAGGAGAAATTACTAAGGAAATCAGTAAGAAGATATGATGAGAAGACACGGTTGATTAGATTAATAATATATGAAGAGATATATTATTAATTTAGTCACAAAGAATATCAGATTGCGTATCACGGTTAAGGTGGATCTGCGCAACAATAAAGGCATCACCACCTTGAAGAAAAAGTGTGTGCTTAACTGGGATACAAACGTTGGTCTTTAGCAGAGAGAATTAGTTGTAATCCGAGTTCTCTGTTTGTAACGAACAAGAAATCAATAAAAGTGTGTGATTAAAAATCTTTCTAGTAAAGAACTAGAAGGTAGTGGTTTTACTCAATACTAATTCGAAAGCGAGGCTTCCACTCTAAACTCAATGTTCGTATCAAAATTATTCTACTGCATAAATCACATGGAAGGAACACTCGCTTCCCTAAGACGCTTACGTTGTAACGGTCCAAAAATTGGTATCAGAGCTTGGTATTGTTATGATTTACTAAAAAGATGGCCTAAAGCACCGCAATCAACGACTCATTCTAGTAGCCACCAACTCTTAAGACTGAAGAGTACGACTGGTGGGTGGAGAAAATGGAATCTCATGTTTGCTCTCTGAAGATCTGTTTATGGAAGGTAATCGAGTTTGGAAATGAACTGGTTTATGAAGATGTAGTCAAGAAAAGATAAAGGAGAGAAAGGACTACAATGATGCTGACTACAAAGTCCTTGAACTCAACAGCAGGGCAAAGAAGGTTATGCACATGGATCTTGGTCCATCCGACCTATGGAAGGTCCTCAGGTATAAAACCGCACACGAGATATGGGAAGCTCTAAATAGATTGTACATAGGAAACGATGATGTGCAGAAAAATCGCATCTTGGCGATTCAAAAGGACTATGACAACGCGTCCCACCAAAAAAGAGGAATCTTTGGAAGAATTCCACCCTCGGTTTCAGGGATATGTTGGGCAACTAGAGTTCCTAGGAGAAAGGATTCCAGATTGGAAGATAACTCATCAGTTTCTTCAAGATCTTAACTCCAAGTGGGATGCAATCGCTCTCGCACTTCAAGCACAAAATGGCATAAAAACTATTACTCTACAAGAACTAGTTGCAAGACCGTAGAGAAACGATGGTGTTCAGCAAAGGAAGACTGCTAGAAGGAAAAGCAAAAAGAGCCAAAGCATTGCACTCAAGATTGAGAAAGCCTTTGACTTGGCTTAGATTGAAGGAAGAGTTGATGATGTTGTTGAGGAAATCGCTCTAATCACCAAAGCCTTCAAGAAAGTGTGGAAGGGTAACCGAGACACACAACACTCTTCAGGAAGAAACAACAAGGACCTCAAATAAGTAATATGCTATCATTGTCAGAATAAGGGATGCTTTGCTAGGAATTGCTTCAGAAAGAAGGTTGGAGAACCTCTTGTGCAAACAGAAAAAACAACAATGGTCTCCACGTGGGGTGACTCTGATTTTGACGAGGAAGCGTCCCTCCCCTCTGGAGACGTCTCTCTCATGGAAACCGAGGAAGCATCCGACGAAGAGGTAACTGAATCTAATGTTATTTCTAAGTTAAAACGGAAGTCTAAGGAACATCTGATTAATGGCATTTGAAACTTGGCACTAAAATTGCTAATTTAAATGAGGTTCTTAAGGAAAGGGGGACACTGTTTCAAATCAGCTCGAAGATAACAATGTTTGGGAAGAGAAGGTGAAACACCTCGAGAATGCTTCCTCCTTGACTTCAGAAAACTGTATGGAACGTCCCAAACTAGAAGTGAAAATCACATTTCTTATAGATAAAATTGCAAAGCTTGAAACTGAAAAATTAACTCTATATCTAGAAAAGGATAAGCTTATAAAAGAAATAAATGACATTAATCTAGATGATGGAAAGAAAAGAAAGGCATGGAATGATGAACTTATAGCAACAAAGGCTGAGAGTTTGAAAGAAGAATTTTCCAAGAGGTTTGTCTCACGTTCTGGATTGGGGTATGTCGTTTCTTCCTCAAGTCAAACCAATGAAAGTGTCCCTGAGGTGGGAAGGAAGTATTTGATTCCAACAGATCAGTATGTTATCCCCAGTACTGGATGCAACCACTATAAACCTGAAGAGAAAGGAAGACCTCCCATCTACGAAAAGAAGACCTGGTTTGATAGACAAAAAGCACATGCGATGTGGCTCAAACAAACTTAAAACGTGAAACCAACCCATATAGACTTTCAAGCTAGGAAAGACAATAAACCCATTTGGCCTCGACAAAGAAAATATATTAATCTAAAATGTCACAGAGTTTGTTGGCATTGTGGGAAACAAGAAAACTATAAGCATGAATGCTAAACTAGGTTAAGAATTTTAGAAAAGGCTTATAACTCCCCGCCTAATTTTCAAACTATTACCTACTCAAAACCTAGGGGAAAGAATGCAGTAAACTGTTACTAAAACTAAGAATGCTGCCTCTAAGCCCAGTAACCCTAAGCTTACCTGGGTTCGTAAGAACTAATATTTATATACAGAGGAAAGTGAGAAAGAGTTCATGATACATAGATAGCGCATGTTCAGGACATATGATGGGAAATAATAACTGGGTTTTCTCACTTTTTCAAGACTCCAGAGGCTCAATCACATTTGGAAATGAGAGCAAAGGAGAGGTAACATGTATGGGTAAGGTAAGTATCTCTGACTACGTTACTGTGGAAAATGTTAATTTGGTGAATGACGTGTTGTCATTAGGCAACGTCAAAGTAATGTTTTTAACCTTACTAACTCCTTTAATTAAGTAAAGTATCAAGAAAGGGTCGATCCCTCAGAGACTCAATGAATCAATTCTTGTGCTTCTAATATAATTAGCTTTTAGAGTAAAAAAGGGGAAATATGGTGAAACTAAGTAATCTAATACAACGAATAAAGAAAAAACTTTGGTCACTAGACATCTACATCACGGGGTTCATGGGTTTGATCCTTGACTTCTTATTTTTAATCGGGTTCATTCTCTAAATTATATGTTAAGTTTGTCCTAATCCATGTTTATAGTTATCTAATTAGGTCAATTAGTCCTAACAACCCTTACCTCTAGATATTACCCTGAAACTATCATAGGCTAATCTCTAGGAAGCATAGAGTTCATGAATAATAGGAACACACAGCTCCACTTGGATACTAACGCATCAATACCCTCCACACATATACAAGTCCAACTTAGTCTAGGTAAATGAATTGATACTAAGTGGACAAGGCTCTCCAACTAGGATAAACCAGGCATAGCTATATGAAATAGATCTATAAACCTAGGTAACTAATCTAGATAAATAAATCACTATCAATAAGTGTTATAAGCAAGAGGATAAAAATGAATCAAATAACAGATGTTATTATTAGAAGCATAAAAAGAAGTCTGCAAACTCATACCTCCGCAGGCTTCTGCCTGGAGAGCAAAGGTAGGAGACTACTCGATCCTCATTCTAATAAAACCTAATAAAATAAATGTACGATTTGTCGTGTGTTAGATGGAGGCAAAGCTCTCATCTAACTATAAAGATGCTAACCCTAAAATATAAGTGCTAAAAAGCCCAACATGAAATCTATCTAAAAACTAGATAAAAGCCCATTAAACTCCCCACAGAATAGGGCAATCCGCGATGCAGGTGCATATAGGGGCACGATCGCGCGTATGTCAGCGCGGTTGCGCCTTCCCTCAGTAACCTTGGCGCAGTCGTGCCACTGTGCATGCAACTCTCCTTGGCCGCGCCACCTAGGACGCGGTCGTGCCCTAGGCCAGAACACTTTTCCTTTGTCTTCTCCTTGCACGCGCTCGTTCCTCGCCTCTTGTGTTTTCTCCCTTGTACTCTAATCCTTGTATTTAGCTCCTTTGCTCCGTGGAGTCTGGACTACGGTAATATGCTCTAATCATGGCCTCATATACCGGTAATTGATGTTAACTTTCACTCCTTACGCCATACGAGATGTCTCCAATCATACCCCCACACTTGAACCTTGCTCATCCTCGAGTAATCTGCAGCTAACTCTTGGCAATCTCAGCTAGTATGGATGACACGATTGAAGAGGTCGTCAATCAACTCTCTAGCTCCTGGTACCTAGAATCATAAAAAATAACGGGCGTAGACTCCAACTCTAAAAAATCTTGAAAATAAAGCAAAAATAACTCAAGACTCAAAACTAACTCTAAACCCAACAATGGCATCAATCATCCTCCCACACTTTAACCATGCTATTCTATGAAAGTGCATTAATCATGAATCTCTAAACTATGTCAAAGATGTCTCTACGCAAATAACATACGAAGAAAGATAACGTAAGATAAAAAATAGGACTAATTCTTAAGCGACATGCTTTCATTTATGAAGATAATGCACAAGCTCCCACGCCGTTAAAAGCATATTTAATAGACCAAAACTCAACTCTAATAATTTCAATTATACCTTTCTAATGCTTCTTTTCATCCTATTCACACATATTTCTTATTTAAGCAATAACCCTTTTCCGTTTTACGATCTAGACAAATTTATATTCAAACATTAGACCCATCCGTCTTACGGTCTGGGCCAGCTAATGAGACTCTTCACTTAGCCATGGAAGATCGAACCCAAGGTGATCTTTCACACTCCGGAGATCGCGTGCTCTTCCGACTTGTTTCACTTGGAGTTCATTGCCTTTTTATTTCCCTTTTTTCCTTTTATTGAAAAAGGATGGAAGAAAAATTGTTATAACAATATGATAAAAACAAGAGAAGAGATGGTAAACTTGCAAACTTGGTTTTGGACCTAATGCATTCTAATCATAAACCGCATGCTCAAGTCAAAGTCCTAAATCTGATCAATCATATCACCATTATATATGGTTGCACTATTAACATCAAGGCCATTATAAAAAGATTCAAAACTAATGCAATATTATAGAAGTCCACAAAGCATCAAGTAGCGAAAAATCATGATATCCGACTCTAAAAATTTCAAAAATGCTAAAAACTCAAACTAACTAGGATAGTTGAGATAATTCTCCACCCCCACACTTAAACTACGCAATGTCCTCATTGTGACATAAAGAACAAAGGTACAAGAAAAGTGGAAATAATAAAATTACCTTATAGACGGGTTGCCTCATGGTCAGCACCTTTGTTTAACGTCGTTGGCTCGACGTATTTCTCTCTTATTCTGCTCCGTGCCTCTCGTGGGCCTCTTTGTCAATAAAACCCCTCTTCTTCTGCCTTTGGTAGGGCTTCACACCTAGCCTCCTTCTTGCCTTATTGTCTAACCATAGTCCTCCCTTACTAATTTATCCCGTGTATGGCCTCTGTGGTTGTTCGATGAACCAAGGCCCAAATGGTTCGGGGTTCTAATGTCCCGAATGGTGTGAGGTGAACGTAGACAGTCTGCCTTGGTCAAGGATCAACTCCTGGATCAAATCTCCTTCCTATCTTGCATAACCATGGTCCTGGATCGTACTTGTTAAAGTTCATGGATGGTGGAGGAGCGTGCACGAGGGCTGCAGGGTACGGCGCGCGGTCGCGCCAAGGATGGTGCGATCACACCTCAACTCCCGGAAAAAATCCCACTAAAGGCGCAGTCGCGCGGATATGGCGTGTGGTCGCGCTTCTCCTCAGTAACTGGGGTGCGGTGGCGTTTAGTAAGGGCACAGTCGTGCTTTGCCTCAGTAACCATGGCGCGGTCGTGCGTATAAGGGTGCGGTCGCACCTCTCCTCAGAAACGGGGGCGCGATGCCTCAGTTGCGTGATCTCGCGACTTCTCAGCAACCGACTCTGGGGCTTTCTCCTCATTCTATGGGTGTGTGTCGGCCGGACCGTCAACCTCGAATTCCTCCTTGAATTCCTCCTTCTCGCTCTACATCTTGTTCGAGATCTCATCATTGTTGATTGGGATAGTGTTGATGCTGGCTGCCTGTTTCTCCTTCTAAGTGGCCATTGCCTGCATCATCCGCTCAACCTGTTTGTTCATGTACCTCGTGATAGCATGTGACTTCTCGATCATCCTGGTGTTCTCTTCGAGTGCTCAGGTGCTGGTCGCGAGGCGCTTCATCAAGACTTGTATCAAGGTCCGCGTGGAAGGTTCCGGGTCCGGGTGTGGTCTCCACCACTTCTGCGCTAGTTGGGGATGCTCTCTTGAGTAGTAGTAATTGTATCATTGTTGCTTAGCCTCCCTCTCAGTGGCTCTCTCGGCCTCTCTCTCTGATGCACTCTCAGCAGGTTCTTCTTGAAGCTTAGCCAACCTAACCTCCAAGTCAGCAAGCTGCTCAACCGTCTCTATGTACCGTCTCATCCTGTCTCTCTCACCATGGGAACTCATTATTAACACGGGTATTGTAACGGCCAGAACCAAAGCTAATCTAATAAAAGACAAAAAAAGAAAACTAGACTCCCAGGCAACGACGCCAAATTTGACGTGTTGTCGTTAGGCAGCGTCAAAGTAATATTTTACCTTACTAAATCCTTTACTTAAGTAAAGTGGCAAGCAAGGGTCGATCCCTCAAAGAGTCAATGAATCGATTCTTGTGCTTCTAATATTATTAGCTTTTTGAGTAAAAAGGGTAAATATGGTGAAAACTAACTAAGTAATCTAATAAAGCGAATAAAGCAAACACTTTGCTCACCAGGCATCTACACTAGAGGTTCATGGGTTCGATGCTTGACTTCTTATTTCTAATCGGGTTGATTCTCGAAATTATATGTTAAGTTTTTCCTAATCCATGCTCATAATTAGCTAATCAGGTCAACTGGTCCTAATAGCCCTTACCTCTAGATATCACCCTGAAACTATAATAGGCTAATCTCTAGGCAGCATAGAATTCATGAATAAATAGGAACACACATCTCCACTTTGATACTAACGTATCATTACCCTCCACACATCCAAAAGTACAACTAGTCCATGTAAATGAATTGCTACTAATTGGACAAGGCTCTCCAACTAGGATAAACCAGGCCTAACTATATGAAATAGATCTATAAACCTAGGAAGCTAATCTAGATAAATAAATCACAATCATTAAGTATTATAAGCAAGAGGATAAACAAATCAAATAACATATATTATTATTAGAACCATAAGAAGAAGTCTACAAAACCATACCTCCACAGGCTTTCACCTGGAGAGCAAAGGTAGGAGACTACTCGCTCCTCATTCTAATAAAACCTAATGAAATAAATGTATGGAATGTTGTTTGTTAGATGGAAGAAAAGCTCTCATATATTTATAAGGATTCTGACCCTAGAAAATAAGTGCTAAAAAGCTCATCCCGAAATCTATCTAAAAACTAGGTAAAAGCCCATTAAAATCCCTGCAGAATAGGGCAATCCGCAGGTGCGTACAGGGGTATTTCGGCGCAGTCGCGCCTTCCCTCACTAACCTTGGCGCGGTCGCACCTGGTCGGGCACAGTTGCGCCACTGTGTAGGCGGCTATCCTTGGTCGCGCCACCTAGAGCGCGCTCGCGCCCTAGGCCAGAATGCTTTTCCTTTGTCTTCTCCTTGCATGCGTTCATTCTTCGCCTCTTGCATCTTCTACCTTGTACTCGTAATCCTCGTATTTAGCTCCTTTGCTCCATGGAGTCCGGACTACGGTAATATGCTCTAGTCATGGCCTCATATACCGACAATTGATGCTAACTTCCACTTCTTATGCCATACGAGATGTCGCCAATCAGTGAACCACCTCAAATTCGATCTCCTAAGCGTAGCCCATCTATGTTAGGGAGGGAAGAATGATATTGTCTTCACCATTAAAGACTGAACTGTTTTGAATTTTAAGACATGTAAAACAATTTTAAAGGGTCTATGTGATGGTAAGTATATAGGGTGCCTCGCTCCATAAAGGAAGAATCTAAGTTATGGTACAAGAGGTTTGGACATGCCAGTCTTAGACTTTTATCTAAACTTCATTAAAGACTTGGTAGAAGGATTACCTAAGGTAGAGGCTCAGAATGATGAGATGTGCAACGAATGCACAAGAGGTAAGCAAGCAAGGACTTCCTTTAAGTCCAAGAAGGAGGTAAGTACTTCCAAACCTCTTGAACTCTTTCACATGGATTTATGTGGCCCCATGCGCACTTTTAGCCATGGCGTAAACGGGTATGTCTGTATTATTGTTGATGAATACTTAAGATACACATGGACTATCTTCCTTTCCTCAAAGGAGGATATATTCTCTAAGTTTATTGTCTGGAAAAAGCAAGTTGAACTCAAACTAGATTGTCTATTGAAGACCATTCACACTGACCATGGAACTGAGTTCGACAATTCCCAGTTTCTGTTCCCTGTGCAGGAACATTGGCATTGACCACAATTTCTCAGCTCCAAGAACTCCTTAACAGAATGGTGTAGTGGAAAGGAAGAATAGGTTGTTAGAGGACATGACGATAAAGCTTTTGATCGCAAGTGGCCATCCTAGAGACTTCTGGACTGAGGCATTGCACGCTTCCTACTGCATTCTAAATTGAGGGTTTTCTAAGACCCATGCTCGAAAAGACATCTTATGAACTACTAAAGGGGAGAAAACCCAATGTAAGTCACTTACGTGTGTTTGGGCTTAGGTGCTATGTACACATTAATGGGTAGGAGAACTTGGAAAAATTCGACAAACAAAGTGATGCGGGAATGTTTGTAAGATACTCCTCACAAGGTCATGCATATAAAGTGTTCAACCAAAGAACAAGTAAGGTTGAAGAAAGTGTTCATGTGAAGTTTGTAGAACACAACATGGTAGGGACATAACTTAATGATCCTATTCTCCTCCACTAATATAGAACGAAAGCTTCCCTCTCTTAGAAACCCTAGTGCATGGACCAGGAGAAGAAGAAGAGATATCCCTGCTCTCAAACCCTCAAGAAGATGTCCCTTTCATAGGTGGTGCTACTCCTACTCATGATTCTCCATCCCAAGCAACTCACATGGAAGAGGGGGAATCTAGTGATCAAGGATCACAAGATATCACTATCTCTTCTTAGACTCCTATCGTTGATCATGATGAGCCCCTAGGCGCTCAAGCTCGTGTTCCTCCAACTTGGATGAGTGATTATGAATGTTACACTACCTCCAAACCAGAAAAGAAAATAGACCCACTTCAGAAGATAAGCGAAGAGGTAAGTTTCCGTGAGAAAAAGGCTTATGATTTCACTGCTTTTATTTCTCTAGTGGAACCTAAGACTGTAAGTGAAGCACTAAAGGACCCTGAATGGGTAAAGGCAATGCAAGAAGAACTTCACCAGTTTGAAAGAAAGAAGGTATGAAGACAGGTTCCTAGACCAACAAAATGAACAGTCATTGGAACAAAATGGGTCTTTAGGAACAAATTAGATGACAAAGGGAAAGTCACGAGGAACAAAGAAAGGTTGGTAGTCAAGGGCTACAACCAACAAAAGGCAATCGACTACAACGAGACCTTCACTCCCGTCACCAGGTTGGAAACCATTATACTATTAATTGCATATTCTGCTTATCACAGCTTTAAACTGCAGCAAATGAATGTCAAAACAACATTTCTGAATGGAATTCTCAAGGAGAAAGTGTACATGGAGCAGACTCCAGGATTTGAGGATCATTTTCATCCAAACTATGTATTCGTGTTAGACAAGGAACTATATGGTCTTAAACAAGCACCTCGTTCTTGGTATGAGAGACTTTCTCAATTCCTTATCTCCATGGATATGTGCATGGGGAATTATATAAAACTCTCTTTTTTCCGCGAGAAAGGAATCACACGTTGGTGGTACAAGTGTAAGAGGATGACATTATATTTGGATCCACAAATGAAGCTCTGTTGAATAAGTTCACAAAGTCATGGAAAGTGAGTTCGAGATGAGCATGGTAGGTGAGTTAAAGTTCTTTCTTTGATTGCGGGTAGTCCAAATTGAGGAAGGGACCAAGGTGCATCAACAAAAGTATAATGCATCAAGAAATTTGGCATGAATGATGCTAAACCGTTCTCCACTTCGATGTCTCCAAATGACTCACTAAGGAATGATGACAATGAAAGGGATGTTGATCGTGATCAAACACTATACACATGAATGATTGGTTCATTACTATATCTACCGACAAGTAGGCCAAATGTTATGTATAGCGAGTGTTTGTGTGCTAGGTTTCAAGCAAATCCAAAGGAGACACACATCAAAGTGATGAAAAGAGTACTCAAATACCTACATGGAACGGATGACCTATGCCTATGGTATCCACGTGGTGGACATCTCAAATTGATTGGACACACTGATGTTGATTTTGCAGGAAACAAGGTGGATAGGAAGCCTACCTCTAGAATGACTCAATTCCTTGGGCCATGTCTGGTTTCCTGGGGATCCAATAAGAAAACTTCCGTGGCTCTCTCCATTGACGAGGCTGAGTATGTCGCCGTTTTGCCTGTTGTTCCCAACTCTTGTGGCTCAAACAATAGGGAAGTGACTTTGGTATTGATATTGATTTCGTTCCTATACTTTTTAATAACACAAGTGCCATAAACATATCTAAGAATCTTGGGCAACACTCTAGAACAAATCATATCTAAATAAGGCATCACATTTTCGTGATTGTGTGGAAAAAGGGATGGTCACGATGAAATTCAGCCGCACAAAGGATCAAATCGTTGATATCTTCATCAAGGCATTAAATAGGGAACCTTTTGAGAATCTAAAAATGGAGCTTGGTATGATCTATGTCTCCTAAATGTTATCTCCTTAAAAATACCCTTGACGACTTGTTGAAATAGGTAACTTTTATTCATTATAGGACACACCTTCAAAAACTACGTTCACCTCACACTTCCGAATTATAAATTGATGCCTTCCATGCTTAATTTTCACTTGTCGCTTCCTTGTCATATTTGATTGGTTCTATGAATGCTCTACTTGAAAACTACAAACGTCTCTTTCCAGCCCAAAAGATACCTCTCGATGATTTTTTGACCTAACATTATAAGCCCAAATGACGGAGGAAATCTATAGTCGTTCCTAAACTTCTTACATCATGAATAGTCCTATGAGCCCATTTTCCGTATCTTAACTGGACTTGTTTTGTTATAATAGTAAAACACATTCATTAAAATTAATTTTTTTATGTGTAATGTTCTCCTTGAGAAACCATCTTTGGTATGCATCCCCATCCATTACACAACCTCACTATCAGTCAATGGATGCGAGAAGTCTAGAGGTCAAAATTTGAAACCTCAAAGGGTGTGGCTAATGGGGGGTATCTTGAAAAAGGAAAGGGGAAGGAAAGAAAAATCAGTCCTATTAAATGTGATTCTGATGTGAAACTGATTCGATAAGACGAAAGCACAATTTTAGAGAAAGAGAAATCATCACACTGACTGTTGGGATTTAGTGATATTTCTGGGCACTTTGCATTCAGAAAAGAACATCAAACGCCACAAAACCTTCATATTCTTTGTCTCTCTAGTTCTCTCTCTCCCGAAAACACTCCCAAGCTCCTCAAAATCCCAACCATGGCCTTTTCCAACTCAAAAAATTTCCTCAATGGCTTAGAAACCCTAGAGAAGATCCCAAAAAAAACTCTTGGCCGTCAGAATTGACATCAACACTCTCACCATTCCTCAAAAACGCCCTCATAGAACCCCTTCTTAAAGAAACCCTAACTCCGAACCTTGTCTAGAAATGGTGGTCTATACCCAACCTACACAATCCACCACCAACCCTCAACCAGGCATGCCATCCACGACTAAACACATCCCCGAAAATACTAACCTCGCCTGCGACGGCTCTGAGGCGGTGTCACGACGAACTAGTCTCCTCTAGTGAATGTTCCCACCATTGTTGAGTCAACAAATGAAAAAGAGGTCGAGATCCAAGAATCTCTGGCTCCAACCAAGAAAGGGACCAATAGAAATGTCCCTACTCCGGTCAAAAGGACCACCCAAGCAACTTCAAGATCTCTAGGAACTCTCTCCAACACCGATGAAGAAGGGGAGTTAGCTTCCAAACAGGCAAAAACTGTCAGGTTTCCGCATCAATTGGCAAGAGGCTCGGCGGTAAAAGTCAAAATCAAGGACTTCGCTTATTCCATCCAACAAATGCAGGACCAGCCTATCATCAAGGAGATGCTCTACACCGAGAAATTTCTTGAAGACAACAGGCTGTCCGACATGCACAATCTCTTTCCCGCCCAAGGATGGGATAATCTGTTCATTAATAAGGTACCCGTTCATGCCCTTCTTGTATGAGAATTCTATGCTTCACTTGCATTAGTGAAGAGTAATGTCGGATTAATGGGGACGTACAAAATTGGAAAGACTATGTACACATTTACTAGTAGAGAATTGGCCATGTTTCTGAGAGTTCCACACGACGGTTTTGATCTATATGCAAAAGGGGCATGGCCTAAGGGTACAAGCTGTGGGACTGAGCGTGTTGTCTCTGATGATCCAAAAGCTTCCCTGACCAAGGAAGTGTCCGTGGTGTCTATGTCTATCACCCCTAGGCTTGCTGATATACTGTTATTGTCGAATATTATTCGATGAGAATAGAAGAAGAATGGTTTGCTTGTGTTGTGTTATGGTGAAACTCTCTAATATGTCTTTTGCTTGAGACATGTGAATTGGCCTAGTGTGCGCTGACAATTCTGTATGGTTTTATGAACTATTTGCTTGTCTATTATGGTGTATGATGTTCTTTTTATAATGTATGATATATTGCTTTTTGATGATGTCTTAAGGGGGAAAATATAGTTGGGTAACTGTTTGAGGGGGAATGAAGTACTACAGTTTTAGGCTGTAGTGATCTTAAGGGGGAACGATTCCTTGTCTAAATGCGACATTTTAGCCTATGTCAATATTTTATGTCTCAAAAGTAATGGGTATTTGTCACCATCAAAATGGGGGGATTTGTTAGGATTCCTTGGTTTTGATGGTAACAAACGCTTCCTAACAACGCTTACTTGAGTGTGTATTGTAGAGTTTATTTTTAGGAAAGTCTCCTTCCTAGGAAAGTTTGTATACAGAGGAAGTATATTATTTAGGAACGAATACCACGGAGAGGACAACAATAAGAAGTGAACAAACGCCAAGATCTAGGCCGGTCATGATTTGCTTGGAGAGATTCGTATCTAGGATGAGGCGATCAAATATGTTAGAGTGTTAATAAGATAATAATCGTGGAAAAAGAGAATGTAAAATAAGTCAATCCTTATAAATATTTTTTCCCTAAATCTATATTCTTCCCCCCCCCCTAAATTTATAATAAATTACTCTTTCACACTTCACGGCCTAAAACCCATTGTACTAGTCGAAGTCGCGTTGCATGGGTGATTGTGGTGCCATTCACCCACTCCTTTGCCCCAGGTTCAAAACCCGCGGGAAGTAACCTATTTACTAAATAATGCTGAGACATCTGTTCAATTTGTAGTGAAACGGGGGCTGCCTGTAGAAGGGGTCTCCTGTTACTATTGATTGTGCTTTTTCATTAATGGCTCTTTAAATCTCTGTTGCCCTGATTATTGATTATGAATATGTTATTGTAACTTCCCTAAGGCCTGATCACATTTTAAAGTAGGACATTCCGGCCCGTTGATTATTCTATTGTGATTACAGTGCGTGCTTTTTTATATTATATGTGATAAGATTAGAAAATTAGACCTAGAATCTTTTTGCCCGTACTTTTCACGTGTCTTATGTATATCAATATTTTAGCTTATTTGATGAAATTGATTTATATTTCATGTAGGTCTAATTCTAAGTTATTTCATACAATGTTCAATAGGTCTAATTCTAATCAGTGTAAACGTCCATATATGTTATAAACAACTAAATAGCTTTTATTGAAAATAGGTCTTAATTTCTTAAAAATGTCCTCAATTACTTTTTGATGACACCATAATAACCATAAATTACATGCAATACCCATAATTTCTTAAAAATGCCCTCAATTACTGTTTGGTGACACCCCTAAAAGTTCATTTATATATACGTTGATATTAGATGCTTGGTATTAGATACTTGATATTAGATTAGATAAATATATTAGTTATAGATAGATTAGATTAGATTTATATTTTAAAAATTCTACATACTTAATATAATCATATATCAATTTTATCTTTTAATTGGATAACATGTCAATTTCGGTCAAGTTGTTATAATAAGTTAAACCATTAGATTGCAATAACAATTGATATTTTTTTAGCTAAAGACAATTACTTAGAATTATTGAGTCATTTATTTTTGAGAGTTAAACTAATGAGAACTACTTGAGTCTTCTTTTTATCTTTTAAGATTAATTAGAAGATATTTAATAGGGTATATTGAGGACATTTATTATTTTTGATATGTGCATGATACTTATATATTAGAAAATGTGATTATAAAATTTAAAGGTACACATGGAGGTTTTCATGTATATGATTTTGAATTGAAACATAATATTACATATTAAATATTATTTTCATATAATACAATTGAACTTTGTGATTTCTTTAATATGCTTTACTCAACATTTGATAAAATGTTTCATTTATATAAACATAATATTACATATTAAACATTATTTTCAAATAATACAATTGAACTCTATGATTGTGATTTCTTTAATATGCTTTACTCAACATTTGATAAAATGTTTATATTTTTATCAGCGGATAAATATTTTTTTTGTAATTTGATACTCGTATGGAATTATAAATTATGTACAAAACTAAGTTGAAAATAATACATTTCTTTTTAAAATACTCCATTAATTTTTAGTAAGATGAGTTATTGATCATTTATTGTTTTTGAACTCTTGTAACTTCTGCATTAAATGTCATTACTTTGACCGGATGAATTAAATATTTAAATGCCATTACTTTAACATTCAATTAAACATTTACTGAAAACGGTACAGCCTAACTATATAATAGATAGATTTGTTCTTCCCTTTATTACCCCTTCTCCACCTATTAGTTAATTGCATCTAATATCCTCGGAGGTTAAATAATTTTGTTCGCATTCACCATTGATGGTTGTTACATGGTGTTGATTACGTTTAATTGCAATCACATTCACTATTGATGGTTGACTGGCTGGTACATGGTTGTACTTGTTTAATTATACTCCTTCTGTTTTTAAATATAGATCCTATTTTAATTCAATATACTCGTTGAAACGTGTTTTATTTTATTAATATTTTTAATAATACAATTCTAAAAATTATAAAATTTTAATATTATTAAAATATTTATTAAGACAAATAAAACTAGACCACACATGACTATATTATTTCTTATATATAAAGAATAATCGGGATATGAATCATAAATAATTTTCTATGAAATCTATAAAAGAAGACAGAAAGAGTAATCATCATTACGCTTTTTATAAAGGGTCCGAATCTGGTGATAATAAATCACTAAATAATAAAAAAGAATGAATCTGGGCCGTTGATTTGTGCTTGATCTAACGGCCGGGGACGTGCACATGTCCACGCTGGTAATCCCGGCTACAGTCCACGCTCTATATGTTCAAAATATGTTCATCAGTTGTGATCTATATGTTCACTATTATTGAGATGAATGTTCATCAAACATTTTAGGGTTAATGTTCATCAGTGTTGAGCTATATGTTCATCAATTTAATACTAAATGTTCACCAATGTACTGAAAGACGTTCACCAACAAAATCAGGAGGAAGAAAAAACCAGGCTACAGTCCACGCTCTATGTGTTAATCAAGTATTTTAAAATATGTTCATCAGTTGTGAGCTATATGTTCACTATTATTGAGATGAATGTTCATCAACATTTTAGGGTTAATGTTCATCAGTGTTGAGCTATATGTTCATCAATTTAATACTAAATGTTCACCAATGTACTGAAAGACGTTCACTAACAAAATCAGGAGGAAGAAAAAAGCGGAACGGAAAAGGGAAAAAAATGCTTCCCCCACGCGCGCAATACTGGCCGTTAGATCGTGGACAGTTGGCAATAAATCAATGGCTGAGATTCATTCTTTTTTATTACCTTATGAATGTATTATTACCCGATACTTTTCCTTTCATAAAATGTGTTTAAATGGCCTCTTCAATGCATATGGGACCCTCTATTAAGTTCTCCATAGGGCCCCTTTTAACACCAATCGCATCTAATTGAGAAAGGGGAAGAATAATAATCCTAAAGCGTTGTTCTTGGAGCTTAATTCGTTGCAGGTTGGCTATTTCCAAATTCTGACATTAAAGCTTCTTATATTTAGAAATTTTATTTTTTTTCTCACCCTTTTAGGGTGTTTTAGAAGAATTTATTGTCTGTTCACTTAAATCATATTATCAATTATAATGAGTTTTTTAAAATAAGTATTTTTTAAATTTTGAAATACGTGCTAAAAATAGAAAAATGATGTAAAATAATGACAGTATAATGTATGCTAACCGAACAACATTATTCTAGAAAACTCCATTATAACAAATAATGACATTATAATAGATTTAGACGAACGAACCCTTAATGCAGGACTGTGTATATCTAAGAGGTTTATGAATGAAATGGCCTTCCCCATTGTGGGCCCCGTTTAATCCATGCTCGTAACATTTAAGAAGTAGAGGATAATTTGAGATGGATATGTAAATGGAAGGAGCTTTTTGGCAATGTAATGGTTAATACAGTAGATCTTGAATTTTGATTACTACATCGGAGGTAGCTTCTTCACAAACAAAGTCTCAAAGAGTTAGAGTTTGAAATATAATTGCGGAAGAAAGAATCTTAACAATGTAGATCAAGAAATCACTCAAAAACGATGAGAACCTTTGATTTCTATTAAGTCTAGGATAAAACTCATCACTACTTTATTGTAACAAGGTAGCTTACATATGTTTTACAAAGGTTTTGCAATTCTCTCACTTAGAACTTGCAACTCTTCCTCGAAGACCTTTCTCACAAACACTCTCTTTAAACTTCCTTTTACGATACTCTCTTCACTCTATGAAAACAAGAAAATCAGTAACCCAGCAATGGTTATGAGTTTTCCTATTTTATAGACAACACTATATGCTAGCTAGCTATACAAACTAATTTACAATTTTCTATTGATCTACAAGACTTCTAATCTTGAATCTGATATACCGATTTGACCAATGAATCAGCGCTCGCCACGTGGTTAAGCTCGCTAACAGATTTCTAGCGCGCGCTCGACCACTTGCACATAAAACTCCATGTGTACGGTTGATCTCGCTGTTTGCTTTGGAACTTGCACTTGCATACGATTGGCATTTAAAACGTGCGCTTTGTTAGAAACCATCCAAAACGCGTTATTTGTCGTTTTCCTCTCCTAGATTAATTCCAGCTCGCTATTGCGCTTCTTGTCACACTGTAATCTTCAATGCGACTATCTCGTTGGTGAAGCTTCCTTTAAAACTCTTAAGCGACACCTTAAAGCTTGTTAAATGTTTTTAAGCGAGGCTTGTACAATACTAGGTAGACTCTTATACAGTCAGTTAAAATCCCGTAACACTGTAACTCATGAAATTAATTAGATACTAAGTTTCTAATAATCAAAATTTAAGAAATTGAGTTAAGCTAGACTTAGCTGAACTAACAATTTCCCCCTTTTGATGATTTCAAACTTATTGAGCTGTGCATATCAATCACATTGAACATGGAATCATATCTAGCTAATCTGATTAGAACAAGCTGAACTTTCATTTGCACTTTCACTTTACCTTTATGCTAAGTATACCTTTCATGCCCCCTTAGATCAAGACGGGTCTGGATCCATCCTTGACTTCAGTGAATGTTTAAGCATGCCTACATGCGCTTTGTAACTGGATTTTTCTTAATGTTGCAGTCACCTTTTTCCAGGGGGCACTACTTCCTCTTCCTCTTCATCATCCTCAAACTCCAAATCCTCGTCCTCTTCTTCATCTCAGGGCGAGGTCTCTATTGGGTGAAAATTTCTCTTTGAGGCGCTCTGGAACTCGCCAGATTGAAGAACTGGTAAAGTTTAGATCTGTTTGCTAAGATGATGCATAAGCGGCTCTAATTCAATCATTGAAGCAGGCTGGTGAACCACGATTGCTTTTCTTCCTGTATGTGGACTAGATTCACCTAAACTTGAGATGTCTACTCTGCTCTTGCTCTTCACAGGAGACTCATCAATAATCACATGCACTACCTCTATGGTTTTTGCTGATGAAGGAGGAGGTGTCTTCTCATGAGACTTTGCCTCCTCTAGCTTCTCCGCTTCTTTGTTGACCGATTGCTCTTGAGAGAGCTTCTACTGGGTCGCCCGAGGTTGAGCTGTGGGAGGTGTATTGATGGGCTATGTTTGGGGGTGATTGTGTGGTTTTGGAGTGTGTTTGGGATGAGCTTGCCTCTTGTAATACTTTGAATGCTTGGAATTATTTGTACTGCTCAATCTCTTGAGGAGTTAGCTTGCGTAGAAGGGCAACAAGGTTGGAATCAGATGAGTCCATGGTAAATGAGAGTGATAAGGCATGGGAATGAATGAAGAAGGATAAAGAGTAAGGGAGTAGGATATCAGAGAAGCAAGAGTAAGGAAAATAGGGTAAGGTCGATGTGAATAGTGAATTTACATATTTATAGGCTCACTCAACCTCTGAGAGACACCAAATGGCTCTATTCGATGGTCGAAAACCCAACAACTCTTTTTGTGCATTTTAATGACTATATTCTGATCATATCAACGACTCTATTTTGATCACAAATGCGCTTTCCTTCAATGGTCGCTTAACATGGCGCGATGCTCAAATAAATTCGACACATGTAAAAATAGCATGACTTGTTTTAAGCGTGCCTCAAAGAGTGACATGTTTGAGCATGACTAATAACAACCAATCTTACCAGTGAAGAAATAGAATATGTGTGACTTAAGCAAGAAGAATATGGATGAAGTGAATACTGTAAAGTATATAGTGTAACATAATGTGTAACAAATGTAGGACAAAATGTGTAGCATAATGAGGTACATACTGTGTAACATAATGTGTATGCAAGGGACAAACAATAGACACACAAACACATAGTCAGGGTAGGCTTATTTTATTTTCTTAATAATGAATACTTCCATATGTGGCTAATGGGTTAGGAAGCGTTGCATAGGAGTAGGCTAATGGGCAGGAAGTGTAAGCATGAATCATTTCTCGCTTGGCTTTTATAGGCAAGAAGCGATCATCATATTCTTACTATATGGAAGAAATGAATAAGTATGTAAAATGATAATCAATTAATCCTGAAGATAACACTATGAATAATCATGCTTTCATTGACCCTTTCGAAGTACATGATACATGTCAAAGAAGATAGAACTGATCCTCATTCCTAAGTTTCCCAATGTGTAAAATTGTGCATAATCTAGTCAAAGTTAGGGGAGCTTATCGTACTTGAAATAGTTACCTCATTCAAGGGGGATCATCCGCGGTAATAACCTTAGGTGTAGGAAAGGTAAATTATTTAAAGGCTTTGTGAAAATATCAACTACTTGCTCTTCTGTCTATAAGAGGTGAGCTCGATAGTCTTCTTTTCAATATGATCTCTCAGAAAGTGGTGTCTGGCGTCGATATGCTTGGTCCTAGCATGATGAAAATGATTTTAGAAATTTTAATTGCGTTAGTATTGTCGCACCTAATTTCAATGGTTCCAAGCTCGACTCCATAGTCCACTAATTGTTGTTTCATCCATACTACTTGTGACACACATAATTCAGCAACTATACTCAACTTATGTGGTAGAGGTCGATGTGCAATTTTGTTTCCTGGATCTCCATGATACGAGGGAGGGGCCTAAGAATTGAGCCATCCCGGAAGTACTCATGCGATCTACCAAGTACCCGGCATAGTCTGCGTTTGTGTAACCAACTAGCGAGAGTGCACCACCTTAGTATACCACAAACAAAGTTTGTCTAAGCCCTTAAGGTAGAAAAGTATCCTTTTAATGTTGATGAGGTGACTAGCTCGAGGGTCTCTTTGAGCTCTAGCACACAAGCTCACTACAAAAACTATATCTAGACGTGATGCAGTAAGATACGTAAGTGAGCCAACCATTTCCCTGTTGGTAGTCTCATCTACCTTTTCTCCAGTCAAGTTAGCGTCAAGCTTAGTAGTTGTGAGATAGGATTTGATAAAGGCTTGCTTGTGTCCATGGAGAACTTCTTGAGTATCTCCCTTAAGTACTTCTACTGGTGGATTTGGATCCCATCTTTCTTCTGAACAACTTGTAATCCCAGAAATAAAGTAAGTTCGCCAATGAGGCTCATATTGAACCTTAAGCTCATAGTCTCCCTGATCTCGCGAATCAGATCTTCATTAGTTGAACCAAAGATAATATCATCAACATACACTTGTATGATGATGATATCACCCTTAAGTTCCAAAATAAAGAGTGTCTTGTCTATTGTACCTCGCTTATAATTGTTGAGTTAGGATCAGATAAACAATAATACCACGCTCTGGGTGCTTGCTTCAGACCATATAGTGCTTTGTCGAGGTAGAACGCATGGTCTGGGTAAGCTTTGTCTTCAAATCCCGGAGGCTACTTTACGTACACTTCCTCATTCAAGCTACCATTCAGGAATGCCGTCTTGACATCCATCTGGTATAGCTTGAAAGCCTTGCGAGCGGCGAAGGAAATCAACGAGAAAATAGCTTCCAAGCAAACTACTGGAGCGTAAGTCTCGTCGTAGTCTATTCCTTCTTGTTGACTGTAACCTTGAGCCACTAAACTTGCTTATTTCACAGGCAATCATGGGCGCTGTCGCGCGAGCCGTGGGTGTGGTCACGCCCAGCCTTAAGTAGCGTCTTTTACTTCATGGACGTGAGATCGTGCCTTGTCGTTTGGTCATTTCCTCTTCGGTCTTCTCCCAAATGCTCGTAATCCTCGTGTTTAGTGCCTTGACTTCGCTTGGTCTGGATCACTGTAAAATGGCTATAGGGCTGCCAAATCCTTTGATATAGACACTAACGACCACGTATTATGATGTATTATACGCTAACTATCAACAAGATGCTTGTCAAACCACACATACAATATGCGACCTGCTACTTAACGGGCCGCCAAAACAGGTTTCACATTGTTATATTGCATACGACCCGCTACAAGGAACAAGTTGCCAAAACCAAGTGGCAAGAAAAGTAAGGGATAGTTCAAACAAACATCAATTAAGCAGAGTGGGAGAATTAGAGGGTGATTCTTACCATGATCAGTGAGCCTTCCCATCGGAGGTGACGTCGCCTTGGTTGCCCACGTCCTCGGTACGGTATGAGCTTTCAGCATCTGCTTGCTTGCCGAGACGCCTGCTCCTTGGAGTAGATCATCATGGGGACAACCTTGGGGATACTATTCATTGAAATCCTCTCGAGCAGCTTCCAAGTCCCACTCAGAATGCTTACCATTGACGTATTCCTCCATCATCTCTAAACGAGCTTTCATGCCGAAGTAGGCACCAACATCCATTACCACCTGAGCATTTTGGTCACAAAGGCGAGTCACGTCCCCTTCAAGGCGGATCACGTCCCCTTCAATCTGGTGAATATGTTCACCTGATTCCTTCTGGGCTTGGGACGGTGTCACTTTCAAACCGCTTAGCTTGGTGTCAGCTCTGACGCTCTCTGGGTATCTTTAGCTAATTTCTCCCCCGTCGCCGGAATATTCGCTTCTGCCTGGGATACCTTATCCTTCATGTCCGTCAAGAAGGCATTGACATCACGAAGTCCCGAAGAGCCTCCTGAATTGGTTGCCAAGATGAGATGATCCGATCAGTAAAGATAGGGTATATCAAGCATTTCATTAGTGAGTGAAATGAGACTTACCGCATCAAAGGACAACAAGATCATCTCCAAACCTGGGAGGTCTCGGCGTTCTTATAAACATCCTAGTGAAGCTTTGCCTTCTTGGCAATAGAAGGGGGTAGCATCGTTGGAGTGTGGAGAAGCGTAAGGTCAACACCGGCATTATAACGAGATCCCTTGACCGTGGAAGGCGGGGCCTTAGATGATTCAACTTTGCTCTTGGGTTTGAGAGTCATAAGTTCTTTCAGTGACAGTATGGATGAACTAGGTCCGACACATCTACTCGTTGTTGGATAAGACAAACATCAGCTTAGATTCGACATGCAAAAATCGATTATTGAAGAGTAGTCCAACTTACACTTTGTCGGGGATGCCATGAGAATTCCAGGCTCAAAAGGAAGGGTTTGGACGACGGTAACATTTTCAAAGGTTCTAAATGCCGGGGTAAACACTCGAATGCCCTAATCACTTTATCCAAATCCTTCGACAACTCCTTAGCTTCTTTGGAGTACACTGTAAAGAGACAACATTAAGCCAATTAATCGATGAATCCATGGAATTGAACAATGAAAAACATTAACTTGGTTTTGACCACTCCGTTTTCAAGAAAAGAGCATCACTCCATAAACCTAAAGAGTCAATCTTGACGAAGAAAAACTTGTACCTCCAGCCACTGTCGTTCGCTTCTAGTTTCCCAGCTAGAGGCTCTCAACCTAAGCGATCCCTAAATAGGTACTGATACGAAAGCAGACTAATCGGATAGAATAAATACTCAAAGACATTAAAAGAAAAACCCAATTCCGGGTACCTTTCATTTAAAAGGTCGAAGATTCGGAGTAAACACCAACCAGAAGGCATGATCTGGCATGGAGCGAGGTCCCAGAACGGCATCGCATCTCGTGCCAACTAAGAGAACGGAAAAGTATGTACGATGAGGAAGGGGTAGTCCTACATGACTATCCAACTGTCATATCAAGCATCCGGCCTCTCGTCCTCGTTAGGCAGACGCACGATGGCGCTCCCAGGGAACCTCGCCTTGGCAGCAAGATCAGCCAGTTCACCCTCAGTGAGGAAATTGGTAACAGTGTCTCCTACCCTCAAATGAAACGCCAGAGCCATGGAAGATAACGGAGGTTCAGAGGAGAAGAGAACAGAAAAAGGGAGTGAAGTTTTGAGAGAGAGAGCGCTTACCAAGGAGAGGATCAAAAGAGGTCGGGTGAATCCTGAAGATTGATGAGACCGACATTAATAGGCACAGACGTGGCAACCGAAGCGTCTAGGCGGGATGAGCTTTGAGCCGTCCAAATGGAGCAATCACAGGAAAAAGCAAACGCCCATTTTCACTTAAACTGCCGATGGATTTTGGGGCAATTGTTGGGCTCCGGTTTTGGGCGGCCCAGACATGAATTGCCCACGACCCAACAAGACATGTAATGGGCGCCCAGGTCGGTTTCAAAGTTAATGCACTATGCGGTGAAGACGGAGACGTTGGAGGAGTAACGGTTAGACGACTCCGAGATCTTCGCACCCGACGACCGTGTTCAACGTGAAAAATATTCTTTCTATAAAATACCATGGAAAAACCCTTGTAACGGGGCACTCTCAGATACTAAGTCTTAATACAGTTTTTATACAATTTCAACTTTCGTTCTAGATAGTTCTTATTTTTCATCAATTCTAATCGAGTGATTGTGAGTTTGGAGTTAGTGCGATTGGTTGCTCCCGATAAACATGCAATTTAGACTCGTCGAGTTCTTTTTACCCAAAATAGTATACCATATTCCAAAAAGAGCCTGTATCTTTTCATCGAAAAAATGTAAGTACAGAAGAAATGGCATTTTCTGACTCACTCCATACATGAACTAATTATTTCCATAAGACATTCATTCTTCCAGAATTAGAAAATTGCATGTTGCCTGCTTGAGTTGATTGGGCTTGCCACAATGAAATTACCACATTCTCATATGCCAACTCTTAATTTGTTACTTTTATTTTAGATATTCCTAATTCTTAACATATATGTGCTCAGAAAATATATCTTGTTGATGAAAATAGGAGCTGCAATCTGATCAAGTATGCAGCTGGTAATTGCACTAACATGAAGTTACAGTAAATATGATGAGGAACAAGCATAATCAGAATTGATATGTGCAATATTAAGATAGTATTCCACGTCGGAAATTGTGAGATAAATGCTCTTATATTCATCTCCTAAAAACCCATATTTTATCTTTTTGTCCCCGCGATGATTATGGATTAATTGATTTGGTATGGAATGTTTTTGGTATGGAATTTTGTTATTGGTATTCGTAATTTTTAATGATAGTTGTTATGAGATTATCACTCACTTGTATATTGTCGTACTCAATTTTTCTACCAAATTATATTTAATCTTATCTCTTCAATTGAATGTTCAAAAGATCCCTATCTCTACATGTAATATTGCCTCACCTTATTTAAAATATCTTAATTCATTTATGTTTTGTAGAATTATATCCATCAACCTCGAATGACTTAAGGTTGGGTTAAGTAAGATTGAGTTAAGGAAAGGAGAAGATCTATTCAGTGATGTATCAGAGTATCGTAGCCAAGTGATAAATGCGGGGTCGGATACGAAGAGTGTAATAGTCGGTCTAATTCCTCTCGTGTTCGAATCCCGCGGCCACCCAGATGGTGCTATTTCCGGATTTACCTCCTCCACTGAAGTGATGGGCAACTAAGATGGGGGCCAGCTTATGTACCCGGTTTGTACGTATATCGGAAATTTCATATCTATAACGCTTTCTAGGAGTTACATTTTAGCATTTGTACATCTTTGCTAAGTATTTGGAATATTAGGCATCGTGTTGACTTATTTTTCCTAGTGCTCATTGTTTTGGGGCAAAACGTACTCCAATGATACTCAATTGCCTAATTTGTGAGATCAATCAATTGGACTACGAATAATCCTAGGAAATACACGTAAAAGAGAAAAGAAACTAGTATTGAAAGTACTCAAGTTGTTTAGATAGAGTTTCTATGTAGATCGATTATCACACATGCTTTACAACAATTTGTTTGTGGTATTTATACAAGTACAATCAGAACGCTGTGCGTGTGTCGTCGAATGCGAGAAAGGCGCTACTCGTCCGACCGTTACTTGCCTAACGATTTGTCTAATAAATGCTTGACCGTTCTACTCGCAACGTCCGATCCATTTAAATGCTAATCCTGTCTTCTTCGCAACGTCTGATCCATTGATCAACTTCTGCTGGGCCGTTGACGAAACTCGTTTGGACCGCCTAAAATTGGAGTCAAACAATTGCCCCCAAAGCAATCTTCAGTTTTGACAGAAAAACGGACGCTTTGCTTTTTTGTGCGATTGATCCATGCGTACAACCTTTGGTTTGTCCCGCCAAACGCTTCGACTGCCGCGTTCCACCTATTAATTCCAGTCTCATCACTCTGTTTTGTACGTCACTTTTTCCGATTCTCATCTTGGTAAGCTTCTTTCTCCATAAATGCTTCCTTTTCTCTTATCTTCTCCATTGTCCAGCCCTCCGTCTTTAGTTATGGAACCAAAGTTTTTCTTAAGAGAAGTTGACGTTGTCAACAACATTCTCTCTGAGGGCGAACTTACCAACATCCTGTCCAGGGCGAGATTTCCGGGAAGTGCTATTGCTCGCCTGCCGGATGATGACGAGGGAGAGGACGCTTGTTATGAGGGTTGGGTGGTCATGTATGATTATCCCTTCCTCATTGGGCACACTTTCCCGTTCTCACAGCTAGTGCGTGATGTGATGGCCTCCTTGAGTCTCGCCCCTTGCCAGATTATGCCCTCAGGTTGGCGTTTGCTCAGAATTTTTGATCGCTTGAACGAAAGATACCTGAAACTAGGATTTCCTTTGAGATCTTTGAGTACTTGTTCTACCCAATTAGCCTACGTTTGTACCATAATCTCTTTAGGGATCGCTAGGTTCGAGAGCCCTTGGTTTGAAAGATGGACGTGAATGACCGGGGCTGGAGGTCCAGGTTCTTTTTTGTCAAGATCAATTCTCTTGGTCTCGAAGATGCCACTTCTTTCTTGAAAACGGAGTGGTCGGAGTCAAGAAAGCATCTATCCATTGTTCAACTTTTTGGATCCTTCTGATTAACTAGCTTATTCTGTTTTCATTGCAGTTTTCTCTAAAGATGCCAAGGAACTAGTAGATAGGTCGGAAAGAGTCATTGGGGGTGATCGAGTGTCTTCTTGTAGAATTTCGCACTTTCGAGAACACTACCACTGCTTCAAACCTCCTTCGGGTCCCAAAGATTTGATGGTCTCATCGACCAAGTGTAAGTTTCGCCTTTTTCTGTTTATGGATGCTGGATTAGTTTTGACTTTTCTCTTCTTTGTTCAGCAACAAGTACCCATGCTGGAAGGAGTTCCTTCAGACTGTCACTTAAGGAGTTAATGGCTCTTAACGCTAAGAACAAGGTGGGATTGTACAAAGCCCCTGCTTCCACTACCAAAAGATCACACACCGTTGTTGTTGTTGACTTGACCCCACTTGATGCCCTTCCAATGTTGCCCCCTTCAATCATTAAAAAGGTCAGGCTTCCTCAGGACGTCTACAAGAATGTAGAGACTTCCCAAGTATTGGAGATGATCCTGTCATCCTTCGATGCGGTTTGCCTTCCTCTAAGTGCCTCAGTAATTCTTGTTGCCTTGCTTTTCCAATCTACTTGTCTTGTCAGGCGTTCCGAGAGGCTAACCCGGGACTTCATGATGTCGATGCCTTCCTTACCAATAGGAAGCACAAAGTATATTCGATTGAGGCGAAACTGCCAACACTGGAAGAGAAGGTGAGCGCAGCGAATCGTAGGTCATCAGAGTTGGACGTTGAGTTAACTGGTGAAGGCAGAGTCGTCCAAGACTCTTAAAGAATCGAGCGATCGTGTCCGCCAACTAGAGAGGGATGTGACTCACCTTCGCGACCAGGGTGCTCAGGTGGCGATGGATGTTGGGGCTTATTTTTGCTTGAAAGCAAGGTTGGAGATAATGGAAGAATATACAGAAGGAAAACACTTTGAGTGGGACCTGGAAGCTTCCTGTGAAGGCTTTGACGAGGAGTATCCCCATGGATGTCCACATGACAATGTGTTGCAAGGACCAAGCGTCTCAGGCGAACAGGTAGACGTTGAAATCTCTGATCGCACCGAGGAGGCAAGAAATTAAGATGACTTCGGGTCTGACGGGAAGGTCCTCTGATCATGGTAAGGGTTTCTCTTTTTCTCTTTTTCCACTGCTCTTTCGGAAAAGTGCTTGTATCTGGTTTCATGAACATTTTGGTTTTGGTGACCCGTTAAGTAGAGTGTCGCATGTAATGTAACATTGTGGAACTTGTTTTGGAGGCCCATTTATGGACCGGGCCACGAACTGTATGTATGGGTCGGTGGCCATCGTGTCACCGAGTATTTTGCTGCTTAATTTTGTATGTATTGATGTCGACTAAATGTATTGAAAATGTGTCCGCCGGGCATAATGAAAACAACTACTCTTACTTTTACATTGTATACATCTCGACTTTTTGACTTATTCAATTTGTCATCTTTGTCCTAGTCCTTGGTCTTCGTCGTTGTCTTTTTCTCAAGGAATCTTGCGTCAGGTGTAGGTTATTGTGTCGGGTCTTCTCCTTGTTCGTCTAAGAGGGGAGAGAGCCTGTTTCACACAATGTGTTACTATCGAGATGTGTATGTACCAATTTAGTTGTACCAATGTTAGGTTATTTTTCGTTGAAAGCTAACCTTATAAATTGTATAAGGCTCGTAACGCCTCGTGTACTGATTCTGCTCCTTACTCCTCGAAGAGGGGGGAGCGAACCTGTTGTTCAATGTATGAGTGTATGTCGCAACATGTAATGTTGTTCAAGGGGAAATAAATGTACTAGGTACGTGTAGTAAGACAGAGCGTACGACCTTATAGGGGGTATAAGGTTCACTAGGAACGACATGCCTGTGTGTGTGTCATCCCTCGTATTTTGATTGGTTGTATGTGTATGAGCTCGTTGTGTGTATGCGAGTGGATCCACTAGTCATTTTTTTGGTGGCCCCTTCGTATACCTATTTCATTAGAAAGCAAAGAAAACAAAACAAAACATGCAAGCAATGAACTGTCACCATATTTGTTACTTGTATTGTCATGGACTGGTATTGTTCGTTCTACGTTATGTTATGCTTTTGTACCTGCCACATTGACACCTAGAAGTGATAACATCTTAGATGCATAGCATTCCGGATTCGGGGTACGTCTCGACAGTCGATTGAACACAACTAGTATGCCCCCTGACCGACGATCTCTGTAATGCAGTATGGGCCCTCCCATGTGGACCTAACTTTCCGTCTCAGGGATCCGTTGTATTTTGAAATGTCTTTTGCAAGACCCAATCCCCTAGCTTAAAGACCTTGATCCTAACGTTCTTGTTATATCTCCTGGCCACTTGCTTTTGATGAAGGACCACGCAGCTTCTAGCTGTTTCTATGAGCTCGTCAATGGTGTCGATATTATGAGACAACTCGACGTCATTTTCTTTGGAATTTGGAGACCATATCTTGCCGTCGGAACTATTATTTCGACAGGGAGGACCTCCTCACACCCATAGACCAAAGAGAAAGGGGACTAGCCCGAGGCACTCTTGGGCGTGGTTCAATCAGACCACAAGAAGTATGGAAGGAGTTTCACCCATTTCCTTTTGCACCCTCTAATCTCTTATTCAAATTGTTAATGAATTGCTAGCCTCCTCTTGCCCATTTTCCTGCGGGTATCGGGGGGTCGACGTGACAAGGGCGATGTTCCAACGAGTTCAAAAGTCAAGAGTCTTTCAGCCAATGAACTGCAAACCATTGTATCACACTATCTTTGAAGGTATTCCGAACCTGCACAGGATTCTCTTTGTAAGCTTCTACCTCTATCCACTTGGAGAAGTAATCTGTCATTGCCAAGAAGAAAACATGTTGCCCAGGTGCCGGTGGTAGTTTTCCAATGATATCCATTCTCGACTGCATGAAGGGACAAGGTGGAAGAGTTGGATGTATGAAGACATTTGTCGAGGAATTGGTGCATGTCGTTGGCACGCACCACATTTGTTGGCATGCTCGACGACATTGACATTCATGGTTGGCCAAAAGTACCCAAGTCGTCTGACCTTGCATGCCAGGCTTTTTCCCCTTGTATGACTTCCGCATTCCTCGTTATGAACTGAATGAAGGATCTATTGTCCGTTGTCAGGTCCGGTGCACCTCAACTTCAACCCTGTGACGGATCATTTAAAAATAACAGTGTCAATGACATCGTAAGATAGGGCCTGTACCTTGAGTCGTTTTGCCACCATCTTGTCTTCTGGAAGGACGTCGTCAATCTTCAAGTCGAGGAATGGTTTGATCCATCCTGGATTGTCATTTCTTGGAACTGGTCACTTGGATGAGTCTGCCGCCCCCTGACTTGTCACAGGTGGAGCCATCACATCCTGTTCGTTATCTGACATGGCTGCCAACTCGAGGTTGTCTCTTGCCACTCTGGGAACCGCATGATGCGTAACATGGATGATGGGGATGCTTGGGAACTCGTCGGGTTTCAAAGTCGACCCTAGGTTGGCTAAAGCATCGGCCTATGCATTTTGTTCCCTCGGGACTTGATGTATACTGAACTCGTCGAACCTGGACGCTATCTGTTTTACGACTCCAAAATACGAAGCCATCCGTTTGTCTTTTCCTGAGAACGAGCCTTGCACTAGGTTAACTATAAGTAAAGAATCACAAATAACCTTTATGCTTTTCACACCGATGTCTTTTGCCAAATGCAAGCCAAAAACCAGTGCTTCAAATACTACCTCATTGGTTGTGGATTCCCTCTCGCATCTGACAGCTTGGGCTATGTTACCCCCCGTGGAAATTTGAGGACAACACCCAGACCTGTTACCTCGATGTTTGCCGCTCCATCAGTGTGTAGCTCCCACTATCCGTCTGCATCGCCAAGCGTGAGCTCTGACACTTACTTTGACGCATTCAATTCCAGTGTTGGACTGAAATCTGCCACAAAATCTGCCAAGGCCTTTTACTTAATTACTACTCTTGGCTCATAGATGATCTCATACCCACTTAGGTGTATCACCCATTTCTCCATGCGACCTATGAACTCCGTCTTCCGCATGACTGTCTTGAGGAGGTAGTTGGTTCTTACTACTATCGGGTGTGTTTCGGAATAAGGCTTCAACTTGTTGGTTGCCGTCACGAGCGCCAAGACCAGTTTTTCTAATGATGAGTATTTGGTCTCAGTGGACAACAAGGACTTCCTGACGTAATATATTGGTAGCTGTACACCGTCTTCCTCTCAAACCAACATTGCACTGACGGACGAATCTAACACTGCCAAATACAGAGAAAAGGCTTCGTCTGGTTTGGGTTTTTTTAAGAGTAATGGATTAGATAGGTAATTTTTGAGCTCCTGGAAGGCCTCCTCCTGTGCACAACCCCACTGGAATGACTTGTTCTTCCTTAGGACGTCATAGAAGGGCTTGCACTTGTCCGCTGATTTTGAAATGAACCTGTTAAGAGCCGTTATCTTCCTTGTCAGTTTTTGCACGTCCTTCACGCTTTTTGGTGCCTTTAACTCAATTATGGCCGTGACCTGTTCAAGGATGGCATCGATGCCTCACTCGTGTACGAGATGCCCCAAGAATTTTCCCGATGAAACCCCAAACGAACATTTTGCGGGATTCAACCTCATGTTGTACCTCCTGAGAATGTCGAACAACTCTTGCAAGTGCCTGATGTGGTTGGTTTTGTGCTTTGACTTGACCAACATATCATCAATGTACACCTCCATCGTGTCCCTGATCTTATCTTTGAACATCTTGTTGAAAATTCGCTGATATGTTGCCCCGACGTTCTTGATCCCGAAGGTCATGACCTGATAGCAGTACGTCCCATGACTTGTGACAAACAAGGTTTTCTCTTGATCGTCAGGGTGCATCTATATCTGATGATATCCACTGAACGTGTCCATGAATCTTAACATCTCGTGATCTGCCGTCGCATCAATCATCGCGTCAATGTGCAACAAAGGGAAGGAGTCCTTTGGACAAGCCTTGTTTAGATCTGTAAAGTCTACGCAAACTCGCCACTTGCCATTCTTCTTCTCAACTACCACTACATTTGCTAGCCATTCAGGGTATTTGACTTCCTGAATTTTCCCCGTCTCTAGTAACTTGTCCACTTCTTCGTCCATGATTTTGTTCCTTTCAGGCACAAAATTTATCCTTTTTTGTTTGACAGGAGGAAACTGGAGTCGAAATTGAGCATGTGCATTGCCACGTCTGGAGGTATGCCAATCATGTGACCAAGCAAAATAGTCTGCATTGGAACGAAGGAAAGTAATCAATCCTGTTTTGCTCTCGTTATCCAGACCTGCTCCGACCCGGACGGTGCGACTAGGATCAGATGGATCTAATGCAACCTCATCTAGTCTCTCTGTCTCTGGTTCGACGTAGTGCGGAATCTCTCTTGTCAGAGTCGCAAAACACTCTTTGATCGCCGACTTCATGGACGTCACATAGCACTCTCTAGCAACCCTATGATCGCCTTTAATTTCGTGGATCCCCTATGCTGTCGGGAAATTGATTGTCTGATAATACGTTGAGGGGACAACCTTCATTACATGTATCCGCGGCCGGCCAATGATGCAGTTGTACGGTGATTCACATTCTTGCATGCTGAATTTTACCTGCAAGTTGATACCACCAGCATAGACATGCAAAACTATATATCCAAGAGTATATTTCACCTCTCCACTGAATCCTACCAACAGGATCCTAGAAGCACTAACATAGTTTTCATTAAAACCCATTTCTCTCAAGGTGTTCAAGTTGATCATGTTAATGGAACTACCTGTATCCACTAGAATGCGACGAATTAAGTAATTTCCGATGGTCAGGGATATGACCAGGCCATCGTGGTGTTCTTCTTCACATGCGTCAGAGTCATTGAAGGTAATTGGCATCGAGAGATCCACCCTCCTACCTTCAAACTCTAGAGGTGGGGGAGAATTCATGATGCTACTCTTATCCCGATGCTTAGCGGATGAATATGAGATATCACACAGCTCCGACCCCCATGATATGGTGTTCATAACCTTGGAAGGGACGGGTGAAGGTGGTCGTTCAGAGTTCACCCGATCACGATGTGTCAGCGTCGCTTTTCCCCTTGTCCGACAGCATGTCTCTGAGATGTCCCAGAGACAGGAGCCTTGCTACTTCTTTTCGGAGGGCGACACATTATGACCATGGTCGTTGTGGAAATCACACTACCTTGATATGTCATTTTTGACGTCCTGGCGATCAGTCTTCCGCGGCCATCTAACCTCTTTAATGTACATGTCGAGAAATTATACCAACTCGGTGGTGGATACATTAAAGTTGTACGACTGTACCTTTGGGAGTAAAGTCGGGTGATCCTTCCAACCGTTAACCAGGTCACGACCTTGGACTGCACGGACCTTGTGTTCGCGATCTCGCGTGTAGGGTTGGATCCATCGCTTTATATGGCTATCTCCGTTGGACTGCCGTTCAATGCGTTCGGAGTTGACGTCCAACTTGTGTCCAATCTAATTTGGGCCAAGGCCTTTTCTTGGATGTCTTCAAAATTTGAACAAGGATGCTTTGTCAATTCCCAGTACAATTCACTTCCTCGGATGAATCCTCGACGAAAATCTTGGACAGAAGTCGCCAGATCACAACCTGAAATGGACACCTTTTCTCTATTTTACCTGGTAAGGTACAACCTGAGTGTCTTGCTGGGCCTCTAGATGACAAAGTACAAGTCGCTGGACTGCTTTTCTAGTTTCCAGTTGTTGGCAAACTGTACCTTAAAGGCGTTGAAGAGATCAGCAAAGGACGGGATTGATCCCTGGCGCAGGTGCATAAACCATGTCAAAGCTGGACCTGATAAGGAAGTCCCAAATCTCTTGCACATGATATCCTCTCGATCCTTCTTGGAAACTGATATCGTCATGCGTTTTTTCTTATACAGGGCTACATGGTCATTGGGGTCGATCGTGCCGTCGTAACTGACCATGCTGGGTAGGTGAAACTTCTTGGGTATATCCATGCGTGCAATCTATGCGGAGAAGGGAGACTCCTCAAAGCCCTCTGGTGCTTCCTCTTGATTGGTGGTGGGACTCTTGAGATCATGGAAAATCGTTGGTCGACTGCTTTCATATAGTCTCCCAAGGCTTGTTCTGAAAGAGTTTGCACCTGTACTTCCGGATCGACCAAAGTCTTTAGTAACTGGTTAACTCCCCCTGCGGGGACATCACCTAGAACGACTTGCGGGAGCACATCGGTCGGGCCAGCGCTCCATTGATGCCTTGTGGTGTCATGTCCACATCTTCAAGGTTTAGGTGAACGTGGACGTCCCCCAAGTATTCTGTAAGTCGAGATCTGAGGGCGTTTCACCCGACCGATTACATCTGCACCCTTATGGAGGCATTTTCAGTGGCTAATATTGCATTTTTGGATGCGAGGGTCTCGCTGAGCTCCTGATGCCTCTTCCGTTGGTCGGCGATCTCCTGTTGAAGCGCCTTCATCATTCAGTCAATCTCTTGCATCTGGGTAACTGCATCAAAAGTGCGTTCGTCAACAGGTATCATGTCTTATAGGCGACGGCAGGCATCACCTTCCTCTATGGTGATTCCATCGTTGGGTTGAGGCATAGTAGTCATAGTTTGTTGAACGAGAATGGAACTTTAATTGAAACAGAACCGATCGATTACCCCACGGTGGGCGCCAAATTATTTTGGGGCAAAAATTACTCCAATGATACTCAATTTCCTAACTTGTGAGATCAATCAATCGAACTACGAATAATCCTAGGAAATACACGTAAAAGTAAAAAAGAAACTAGTATTGAAAGTAATCAAGTTGTTTAGATAGAATTTCTATGTAGATTGATTATCACACATGCTTTACAAGAATTTGTTTGTGGTATTTATACAAGTACGATCCGACCTTTGGGCGTGGGTCGTCGAATGCGAGAAAGGCGCTAGTCGTCCGACCGTTACTCGTCCAACGCTCTGTCTCATAAATGCTTGGTCGTTCTCCTCACAAAGTCCGATCCATTTAAATGTTGAGCATGTCTTCTTTGCAAAGTCTGATCCATTAATTAACTTTTGCTGGGTCGATGACGAAACTCGTTTGGCTGCCTAAAATTGGATCCCAACATGCATCTATTTTAGAAAAAATAAGTTTAGTTTATCATTATTTATTAAAATAATAATGTGCATTCAAACAAATTTGTTTTTGTCAATCATAAGTGCTATTTAAGGGTGATACCCTTAACAATTTTCTCTAGTTTTGAAGAAGAAACACTAGTTATTTTGAGTTTCGTGTATTCCAGACTTCTAAAATTAAAATAGTGGTCTATCTTGAAGAGCTAGAGTGTTGCTTAAATCCAGCAAGTAGCGCAAGGTCCTCACCGATGGTTTTGCTGATCAAAGTGTAACCAAGATAAATCTAGAATGAGGAATAAATTGACAACGCGTAGTAACAACTTGATGAAAGAAGTGTGACACGCAAGTGAAATCAGGAAATAAGTTGTTCCAGATTAAGCACGTGTTAAACAAGTTGGTGCAAGTTGCATTTCAAGAAGAGTAACAACCATACACGTGTTCAACAAGTTGATGGAGACATTTCTACATCAAGAAAGGGATTCTTTCTAACCAACCAAATTGAAGAGGTCTCTCTTATATGTCAAGGACGACTCAAATTGGATGAGCTAGTCGATAGCTCGATTATAAATAGAGAAAAGAATTGAGAAATAAGATATACATCTTCTACCTTCTCATTCTCCGTTATTGTTGTAATCAAAGTGTAAGAAACATGATCTGATAGTATTGTAGTGAAATTTTAGATAGAGAGATTTCTAGGAGAGAAATAGAGAAAACACTAGAGTGATAAAGTGTCATTCTATTCTCAACTATAAAATGTTCATTTGCAATAAAGAGATATCAATCTGAGTTTTATCCTAGATCGCAAGATCGATGGGTCTCATGCTTTGAAAAGTTTGAATCAATACATCTGATTCTTGTTTCCGCTTAAAAGGGTTACGTCATGCTTAAAATTAGATCTTTCAAGAATCCGATCCAACAATTGGTATCAGAGCCCTGGAAAGAATTGATCAAGTTGCTGCAATAATGACGAATGACAGAGAAACAACAACAACTTCACGCTCGACATCACCCTCAACACGCCTCACGTGCTCATGCCTAAAGAGCTAAAATGGTGGGTTCAAATGACAACCAACTACATCAAGCAGACTAACTATCAATGCTAGATGGTCATAGAGAAAGGTGATGGTGTTGTTGCTAAAAAGAAGCCACTTCACCAGTGGGACACCAAAGAACGGACCGCCATGGAGAATAATACCAAAGCACGTCAACACATTCTTAATTATCTTACAAGAAAGAATGTAGACAAGGTAATGAGCATCCTTACCGCCGATGAGATGTGGAAGATCATCATAGGCATGCACATTGGCAACGATGATATGAAGAACAACAGAAAGTTTGAGCTACAAAGGGAATTCCACTCCCTTAAATGAAAGACACTGCGATAATCTTAGATTGTCATTCAAGATTTCAAATCTTGATTGATAAAATGAGTTCAGACGGTGTAAAGGTAGAGACATAAGAATAATCACTCACTTTTATACATAGAGTGAACTACGAGTTTGATACTACCAGTAGAATAATGCTAATGACAAAGGAAACTAAGGAGATCTCAGTGCAAGTTCTTAATGGGAAATTCCAGATTCAGGAGCTAGAGGACAACAAGTGAGCTAAATCAATAAAGGAGTCGAAAGGTATCGCGCTTAAACTTACAAAATTATTCGACCACATGGAGAATAAGGACACCTGTTACCAAGATGATGATATAGAAGTGGCCTTGATGACTAAAATGGTCAAGAAGTTTCTAAAGAACAAAGCATTATTCAAGAAAGATGTTCCCTAAAAGTATGATCTAAAAGACTTCACTTGATATAACTGCCAGAAAAAGGGACATCTAAGAAAAACGTGCCCGAATGAAAAGGTGGCATCGAGCTCCAGCGAGCCCAAAAAGGCATTCTTTACAGTATAGGATGACTATGATGACGAGCTATACATCAGAGAAGGAACTCAGGGGAAGAGTCTAGTCCCTGCTGAAGACTCAAATGATGACGAGCTCGTGCACGTAAAATCTCTCAAGCTTGATCTTTTAAGTGAAGAAAAATTAATACTCAACATGCTCAAAGGATTAATAGAGGATAATGAACTATTAACATAACCAGATGAGGAAAATATTACTGAGATTAATGATTTACGTTCTCAGGCTATTTGAATTATCAAATAAGTTGCATCATAAACCAACCCTAATGATTAAATCTTGTGAAGATTGTAAAGGAAAAGGTCAACATGGAGTATATGACCACAAGTAACAACAATCTTGATTTAATTGTGAACAAGCTTAACCAACTTACCAAATTTAAGAAAACTATTAATCAAACAGTTTTTGTCAAATCTAGACTTGGTTTGGGCTATGACTCTCATGTTGATGCCTCCCTATAGCACGAGAAACCTCACGATGGCACAGGAAGAGAAATCACTCGTGATAAGTCCAATGGACCCATAACCCGAGCAAGAGCGCGGTTAATATTCCAAGTTGTACAATCCATAGTGGCGCGCGAGACCAACGACGATGCTGCTTGGAAAGTCCAAGATCAAGTAAAGACCCTCCTCACCATATCGGATTGTGAAGTGTGAAGATTACATGCCCACAAGGATCGCAAAGTGACATATAGAGTGATGTCACTTTGTGTGGTTTAGCTAACACGCTATCCTCTCTGTTCTCTTTTATGTTTCCTTAGTTATTTTGAGTTGCTTAAGGTAGTTGTTGTTTAAAGACGTGTGCACCCTTGCAAGAGCACCCCCAGACTACTCATGGACCTAGACCTAGTTCTTGGTCCTTGGGCTTTTTATCCATGTAAAACTCTATATAAGGGGTTTTACCCCTTAGTATTACGCAACATGGATTATTTTGAAAAATGTTAGAGTGAGCATAGCTCATCCTCTTCCAATTAGGCCACTAGTTCTATCACTTTCTTGCAAACACATCCACAAACACTCACCTCCTTCTTTTGTTCAATCCCTCCATGCAAAACTAAACACTAGTCGCTTCCACTTGTTCACAATCTCCTCGTTACTACCTCCATCATCCATAGAGCTATTATCACGTTCATTCCCCCTTCCATCTACTCACCACCACCAGACTTCACCATTGATTTCCATGTCTTGATCCGTGACAGAGATGCCCTTGGAGCCATGATCCTAGCGTGATAGACATACGTATCAATTGGTATCAGTTAGTCAATGGCTTCAAGCTAAGTCACTTTCTTCCCTCTGTAGATTTGCTTGCATTACCTCCACATTTATTTCTCATTTTTTTCATTGTTGTTTTGGTGTGTGGTGTTTTTGTTGTTGTTGTTCTTCACCGGCTTCCCTTTGTTTTTCCCAAAACCGATTTCTCACAAAATCCTAACCATTTGATCCACTTTACCATACTTTTCAAGTTGTTATCACTTTTACAAGACTAGGGTTTTTGGTAACTTACTCACATCTTGGTTTGTTGGCCCATTTATAGTAAACTTTTGACATTTGTTTGTCCTTGTGTGAGTATTGGTCCTGCACAGTGAAAGTACATGTGTCAAACCTCTGTGACATTTGGCATCTTCCTTCCATTTCCTCATTTTATCCCCTTATGACCATACCCCACCATCTGTCTGTGCCAGTGTTTTCCTCGGCATAACAGTCATCACGCCACTATGCAAGTCTGAACGCTTGTGGCATGCCATTGTCACTCACTACTTCTCTTCTTTGGTCTACTAATCATCACCGCGATGCCTTTGCTTCACATCAACACAAGACATTTCAACCAAACAAATGCGTTGCTTCCCTCAAAATATCGAAATCATCACATCTCTAATAGCATCAGAAGAAACAAAGCCACAAGGCTAATTGGGCAAACCCACCACCAGGCAAACCGCAGTCCATTGTCATACCGATTACGTTCCTTTCTTTCTACTGTTTTGGAAGCCTGGAGTTGATATTGACTTCGTGCCTCTAGACGCAGCGTGTACACGATCTATTGCTTGACTTCTATTTGCTTGATTACTTGTATTTTTCAAAAGATTTCTTAACGTGGTGTTTAAAATCATTACCGTGGTGTTTTTGCTTCCTATTGATAGTGCTTGTTTTTATCTTTTTACCCTACATAAAGCAGCCTTCCTACGCCATGTGTAAGTTTATCTACTACGGGTTGACTTGTGATCTATCTTGTTGCTCTTTGCTAATTGTACTTTTATCTGTGCTTTGACCTAGCTTCATGTTCAATGACAACCCTCTTTCCCACATTCCTAGACGCCACATTCGCTGAGGAGGAAATTGCGATGCTCAAGCATCGCCTTGCTTTCCCTAAGTCTGGCCGTGTGTCCACAGGTCACCCATACAACTCCAGCTATGGCCAATCGCATACACGATATTGGGAAAGCACCAGCGCAATCCTCTACATCCGCCCCTCCACACTCTCTAACTCCACACGCTGTGACCCCTCTACCACACTTTTGAGGTACACCACGATATGGTCTTTACACACCCCGCACCTCCCCAATCGTTAGAGGTCCTGAAGACGTCACACTTGAGGACCTCGCCTATGTGAACGCGACCATGACCACCCGAACTTGTCGCGCTAGAACGCATCGTGGACAACACAGTCGTAAACAATATGTTTTGTCGGGTGTCACAGATCCCTACGAATCCACAAATGCTTTTGACGATGACTTTGAGTCGGCAGAAGATGATCATCCTTATGATGGACTGCTCCAGGAGATATATGGCGATGAGGTCGATGGTGACTTCATTCAATGCCACTTGCCCATGCATTCTCACACTATCCGACATACACGCGAACCATATCCAGATAGGCATCCACACACGACGGATCAATGTAATCCCCCGTGGTTACCCCCTCTTGAGTATTTTTGTCACCCACCCGTCATGACGAATGCACGTATTTCACTCCCACACCTGAAGGGGTTCATCGCGATCCGCCTCCCACGAACTTCTCTAGACTTCACGAAATCAAGGTCAAGATTGACATATTTAATGGAAAGTGTGATGATGACCGTTTCTTGGACTAGCGCCTGATCAGAGAGTACGCCTTAGCTCACTACTGATATGAAGTTTCCAAAAAGGTAGAGATTGCAACTTTGCATTTCACTGACGCACCGCGGTCTTGGTGGAATTGATACATCACGGATCGCGCGGGACACGTTCTCCCCTTAGTTGAAAAATGGAATCAACTCATGTACGTCATGACCAAACGGTACGCCCCAGAAGACCACAAGTAAGGCATGCACGTCAAGGTTTCCCTAGAAACACAAGGCTCTAAGACACCCTTGGAATTTTTGTCTGAGATAGAGGATATATTAAACAAGGATGGCGTTCAGGCTGGGCGCACTAATTTTCGTACTACATTCCTCCGTAGTCTTGATGAGGAGATTAGATACAAGGTTTGACCTTTGGGAATAAATGATCTAACAAAGCTCGCCCATACCGCGATAGATTACTATGAACAAAAACAGCGCAAAAAGCAACGTCGCGTTGCTTGGGCTCGCACTCCTTCCAAATATCCTTCTAACCCTTCAGTTCTTTTTTCTCCTAACTCTAGTGTTCATGTGTATCCCCACTTGTCTTTTCCTCCAAGAAACCCAAAACCTCGCGTACCTCTACCGGCACCAATGGCATCACATACTTCGGCAACTCGCGCTCCTTTCCTTGTGGAATCTGATGATGCTCACACCCGGGATAGGGTTTGTTACAGATGTCAGAGACGCGGTCATGTGCAGCGTGACTGTTCCAACAACAAGACTGTGCTTTACTTCGCTCAATACAAATATGAATCTTTTGATGCGGTACCTCCCTATGCCGACTACGACGATGAGGAAACCATTCCTCACGACCTTACTGCTCCTATGACCGAACTCACGCTTGATGAAGCCTATAATTGTGCATCCCTTGACTCCAATGTCTTTGTGCCCCTGAGTCTACTCACTCATCGTGCTCTTACCATTAAGGAGATTTACCTTGCCAACCAACGGGAGAATCTGGTCCACACACGTTTCTTGGTCCTCAACGCCTCTCTCAATGTTATTGTGGATGGTGGAATCTGCTATGATATCATCAACGAGAAGGTGGTTGATGATGTGAGCCAATCATGATGGTTTAATTCACAAGATTTAGCACACATTCAGATGAGTTATGAGCTGTATTAGTAGAGTTGTGATCATCCAAGCCAGAGATGAGCAGATCAAGTATTCAAGGGAGTATACACACATATAGAGAAGTTTAGAGTTAAGATATCGATGGAGCTACAAAGTGAAGATTTTCCACACACACCAAGTGGAAGTGTAGCTACCAGAACTGAAGTGTTGACAGAGTCACGGCCGCACCCCGCACCAAGGGTCTATTCCAGATCTAGCTTTTTCCAATGTGATGGAACATTCTGTTGGAAAGGCTAAGAAAAATCTTACCGGTCTTAACGGCCATGGTCCGCGCCTTATTTGATGCGTCCCGTGTCTCCACCAGATTGAAGAATCTTCGATTCACCTTCGAAGGAGTATTGAATTAGTTAGTAGTTAGTATAATTCTGTTAGGATTAGTTCATATTTTTTTATTATTTTATCATTTATTCCACATAGTAGAATTAGGTTAAATTAGGTCATCTATATAAAGAGCTTTTCTCCCTAAGATCTAGGTTAGTTCACCATTCATTATTTCATTCTTAAATTCAGATCATAGCATGAGGAGCTAAGATCCAAGAACATTGTTACCCTTTTCTATGAATTATATATTGAAGTTTTGTTTATAAGTGTTCTTCTATTCATGTTAGTTCGTACTATTGTGATGTGTTTGCTTCCAGGATTATCATCTCATTACTTTGTATGATTGATTAGATTAACAACCTAGACATTCATGATTACTAGAATAATATCATCTTAGAAGAACTCATCTCCAGCGAATTCCACACATGAATGCTCAAAATTGTGTACGCTGTGCCCCACGTCTTTTACATTGAGGCCCGTGCCAAGGTGTTTGAGTTATTCCGCATCCCGCGTCGCTCGTTCCGAGATTTCCACTTTAAAAGAGCCCCAAGCCACGCCAGGTTGCTTTGAAGACGGGTATCAGATATGTTATAAAA
>NW_027367810.1:0-54694 GCF_046119375.1 Phyllobates terribilis
ATTCCTTTTTAGGAGACTATCGTTGAAAGCTCGCTTAACTTCTAAGGTCTCAGCTTCAAGCTTAGTCATATGAGCTAACTGGGCTACTATCATGTCAAGCTTAGACACATTAGCTTGGCTCCCACTTTGACTTCTCTTTCAATGCGGGCTAAGGCTTGATCCACTGAACTGGAACTCTCATTTGAGCTACCTTTGAGCTTTAACTCAGGCTTCTCCTCAACTTCCTCCTCTTCTTCCTCAATTTCATCTTCTTCACGGTCTCGCAGAACATTAGTAGTTAAGGCTTCAAGAAAAATCTTCTCCTTTTCAGTTGAATAGACACCATACTTGATCACCAATTTCTTGACGATATGAGTGAAGGGTAGATCTGCGTTGGTATTGGCCTTGGAAGTGTACATGTGCGTGTACATTATTTGAGGCGTCTCAATGAGCTCTTGCTTCATACATTTTTGCAGAAGTACGCCGTCAGCTATGGTGACTATCTCTCTGCGTTCCTTCCCCGACATGATGTTTCGAACAATGAAATAAAGCACGACGCAAAGAGGAAAGTACAGTAAATCTACCTTAAGCTCTTTCTCCTGCCAGTTTGCACGAAAGAGGTCTCACTTCAACTGGCTAGCTCCCCTCAGCCAATTCTTCTTAAGCATGAAGTTGAAGCCTTTTCCGATTTCCATCCCTATGGCACTGGAAAAATCTCAAAGTGAGATGTAGATGTTGCGCTTGTTCTATTGCAGCACAATCATGTCACTTGGAACCATTGGATCTGCTTGATCGACCGGCTTGAAATGGATGTAGAATGTCATAACCATCCCCGGGCTTGCTTTAGAGAGTGCTACTTCAAGCTTGTCCCAGCCCTTGAGATTTAACATGTCAAAGGCCGCTTGGAGGTCGAACTTACTCTTTAGCTGCTTCCAAGTTTCTGGTGCAGTAATGACCAGAGATAAAAGAGAACGCTTGGCTATACCAGTCAAGATGACGAGGATGTAAGATAAGCTTATGGTCGAGGTAGTGGTTTTTGCCCGTTTAGGATAACTCTTTGCGGACTTTTTCTCTTTTGCAACTATCACCTTTTTCTATAAGGGCGCCACTTCCTCTTCCTCTTCTTCAACATCATCACCCTTCTCATCGTCTTCTTCCTCATCCTTTACATGAGACTGAACTAGTGGTGAAATTGGGTAATCCTCTTGCTTGGACTTTGAGGCTGACTGAAGGTCACCTGATTGAAGGTTTGGAAGAGTAGAGATTCGGTGTCTTAGCTCATGCTAAAGAGGATCAAAATCTTCCTCATTGTCTGGCTAATGAAGAACGATAGCCCTTGTGATCTCTTTTAGGCTAGACTCACCGGAGCCAGAAATTGCAGCACGTTAAGCACTCTTCCTCTTGACTGGAGAATCCTTTGGCACATTGGCGATCAAATTCTGCTTAGCTGATGAATAAGGGAGAGCTGATGGGCAACTAATGGTTGTTGTGCCTATCAAAGATACCCAACTTAACAAATCCACTAGTAAAGTGGTAAGCAGGAGTCGAATCCCAAGAGAGCCAGAACATCAGTTTATTTCTTATGGTGCTACCAAGTGGTAACAGTGGAGGTTTTGTATGTAATTTTCGTAACTAAGCAAATGTAAAGCAATGTTGATTGGGTTGTAAACAATTATGATTACGGAGCTCACTCTTTCTAGCATTAGCGCATTATTCAATTGGAAGGTTGATCATTGAATTCCATTAATTTATATTCTGAATTGGTTAATTTGGTTGTCCTACTCTTTGTTCGTAAATAGCAACCAGTCCAAATAGTCCTAGAAACCCTTATTGTAAGCAATAACCAAGGAAATCCCAAGGTTCAAAAGCACAACAACATAAAGATCAAAGATAAGTAGGCCTATGCAATACCATTGGCAAATAACCTTCTCCATCGTCAGCACATCGTCGAAGCTAGTCTCAGAGACTGGCTTTTAGAGGCCTTCAACCTTTAACATACGAGCTATAATATGCAAAAACGGGAGAGGGGATCTGTGATGAGATCTACTGACAACCATGTGAGATAACATAATTTGTGTGGTGTTGATCAACTCTCCATTCAAGCATGCTGCCATTATACAACAGTCGCAGATAGTCACGTGGTTGAGTTTGGTGTTTCTAGGCGTGATATTTTTGACGATAAAGTGGTAGAGGAGCCGCTTTGACGCTAAAAGGTGATCAGTATTCGACGTTGCAGGGAAATTTCTTCCAAATACCGCTTCTTTGATCGCTCTTGAATCTGAAAGGCCAATTTTTCTTGTAGAGGTGACCAAAACCAACCAGCGAGCTGTCTGGATCGGGCTCTTGACCAATCACCTTTCCAGGTCTCTAACCTTGAAACTTTGCTCAGCATTGTTCATCCCATAGAAAGTTTATAGAAGAAGGTTTACCAGAAGAAGAAGAGTAGCTGGTAAAGTGAGAATAGAACTGGTGAACAAGATCGAGATCAACTTTACTTACCTCGGTCTCGAACTTGTCCCAGTTTTTCATCTTTAGCATATATCTGAACCGACCTTAACCTGATGCATCTTCAATCGCTTTGAGGATTTCTGGTGGAACAATCAGAGGAGTGAGTATATCGTGCTTGGTTATACCAACTGGAATAGGTGGAAACTCTCAATGAACTGCCTTAGCCTCTTTCTTCGGCTTCTTCTTTGCTTTGGACTTGGTTTCCTTCTTAACCTGCTTAATAGGTACTGATTCTGCACTTTCATCCTTTGTAAGTAGTTCTTCTTCCTCAATCTTTATTAATTTTCATTTACCAGCGGCCTTTGATGTGCTCTTAGCATCCTTAAACAATTTGTGCTGGGCCGGTACAAAATCTTCATCATCTTCATCTTTGAATGACGCAACTAGTGATTTAGGATTGGAGGAAGATGCAATAAGTAACTGTCCACCTTTGACTTCTTTTGCCGGAGTAGTGAACACTTCAGACTTGACGTTCCCCATTTCAGAGAGGGTGTTGGCAACGGAGGTGGATACTGGATCAATCACTGGCACTATCTCTTTGCCTGGTTCTGTAGCTGGTCCCTCATCGACTAGCTCTGGAGTAGCTGGAGTCTCTGGAGACTGAGTAGATGTAGATCCAGACACTAGAACCTTTGGTGTCGATGAAGGTACTATGAAGGTCTGAGCATCAGATATGAGTAGTCGTCACTGAGCAGTCTCTTCAAGATCAATGGTTTTGTTGCGATAGAGATCTTCGATAATCTCTTCCTTTGACAGATTGGCGAGAGGAGATTTGTCGGCCATTTTAGTGTTGAGGAGCTTTGTGTTTTGGGGATTTAAGAGGTTGGGGTTTTCTGAGGAGGTTATGAGTTGAGAGCAAGTAATAGTGAGGGAGAGGGGGTTTGAGCGAGTGGTGAATATAATGAGCACAAAGAGGAGAGAAATAATGAAAACGATAAAGATGATCATGAAGACATACCCGTGTTTATATAGTGAAGCGTTTCCTTCCTCTTTAAGATTTCACCATCGAAACAATCGATGTAATCTCGCAACGGCTAACTCTCAACGACTAAATTTGCAGCGACTATATGTCAACGGCTAGAATCTTTGAAGCTTTACACCGGCTACATGTAGACTTTCTTTTCTGTGAAACGCTTTTCTGATTCACAAGTGGCTCTACAAAATAATCGATGTAACATCTACAAGAGATGCGCTGGCAGCTAGTGTGATGCGTTGTGAAGTCTATGTGTGTTTTTTCTGAATCCATTTATACTAGATCACTGAGCCACGTACCCTTACTGAATCTATTTATGCTAGATCAATGGATACTGGTCTAGACCTCACTTTTCAGAGCCAAAATAGATTACCTTACTTATTAAGCAACCTTCGTAGTTAAGCAAATCCTAAAAGCGACTCAGACTGCCTCTGAAGCTACTCTTTCACAAGCGCTTGATCATGCTAGAAGTGTAAAGCAAGTGTATATATGCACCCAATGTATCATTTAAGCATGTAAAAGATTAACGCGAAATGAACATTTCACAAGTAGGGATATAACACATTCACACTCAGCATATAATGAATATATAACGTACGTGCATAAGAGTGTAACTGGATTTTACACAAAAATGAATATTTCCTATTTTGGAGTTTATCAAGGGAATAAGGAAGCGTTACATTAATATTAGGCAAGGGACACCGTAGGAATGGATCATTTATTATGGCTTGTAATATGGAAAGAAGACGATCACCATTATCTATTTGTGGCACATAAGAAGAGCATGCAATTTGCTAAGACTATAGTCAATAGCTTTAATACAATATACTACCTTAGCTAGATTGGCTTGTGAAATCGATAATGCATGAATAGCAAACAAGCAAGAAGCACAATCCAACTAAAGTTCCCAAAGTACAATTAAATTGCATTGATTTATAGTCAAAGAATGGGAGAAACTTACAACACATATCTTGATTAAGCTAATAAGATAAGATAGAAAAACCAACAGAAGCCCAAGGCATAGAAAGATATCCAAGCAAAGCGCCTTAGAAAGGATATGGTGTTGCTATTTGCTTTTCTGGAAGTATGAGATATAGTTCAACGATTTGAATAAAGAATCGCTTGAAGTCCTCAAAGACTTGCTTGAACATATCTAAGTCTCGCTTGAAATTACATGTGTAGTTGTTCCATAAATGAGACTCGCTTGATTAAAGCTTATTTGGATAAAGTATAGTGATAGGAGCTTATTATATGGTGTTAACTAGCGACTATTAGCTTAGGATTAGTGGTGTTTAGGTGCTTATTGAGTGGTATTCCCGGAATCCGGTATGGTGTTCATTTATGGATTTGCGGGATGCTCATAAGCGGTATTTTGTGGCTTTATTATGGAGATCCCGTTTGTGCTCACTTTTAGTGCATTCGGGATGGAGCTAGAGAGAAGGATACCACACCTACACCCATGGAGAAGCCGAGAGGCGAAGCCGAGCTGCCTCAAAGCTTATAGAAGACCGAAGACCAACTCGAGAGAGCATGTCACGACCGAGAGGAGGTGTCGTGCCCGAGATCCAACCCCAGAGAAGAAGTCACGACCGAGACTACATGTCGCGATCGAGACTTAGCCTCAGTTGACATGTCTCGACTGAGACCGTCCTGTCGCGATCGCGACTTTCCCCTACCTGAGAACTGAGGCCACATCGCGATTGCGACCTACATGTCTTGATCGCGACACGGAGACGGACCGGCCCAAATTGCAGATTTTATCTGAGATTCTGATTTGTTTTTCCCCATTTTATTAGTTATTTTGATTATTTTATTTCCCTTCCACTAGATACTATATAAACCTTTAGAAATTAGGTTAGAGGAGACCTTTGATTCTTTTTCCAACTTCATCCTTAGAAAGTCAGCAACCAAGAAGGTAGCTTCCATCTTTGTTCCACTTTCATCATCATCCCTGGTTAGTTTTCATCCATATTATGTATTGCTTTCGATTGGCTATGTCTAGCTAAGATCCTCTTAGTTCACTCTTAGGTTGAAGCCATTATTCTAGGAAAAGTTTGTGAGAATTCTTATGTTTATGTTCTAAGTTTAATTCCTGTATTGCTTTATGATCTCTTGTGCTTTATTGTCTATTGATTGATCTTGATTTTATCTAGGTGCGCAACTAGGTTGATTATTTTCTATCATATTGCTAGGTGTGATAATTCGATTTGAAAAGTCTTGTCTTTTAGGTAGCAATCAGAATTTGCATAGACTATTTGCGAGTGCTTATTTTGTAGAGATTATAAACCTGTGTCGAGTATCGGCTATTTGCCAACGGTATTGCATAGGCCTACTTATCTTTGATCTTTATGCTGTTGCACTTTTGAACCTTAGGATTTCTTTGGTTATTGCTTACAACAAGGGTTTCTAGGACTATTTGGACTAGTTGCTATTTACGAACAAAGAGTAGGACAACCGGATTAGATAATTAAGAATATAGGATTAATAGAATTTGATGATCAACATTCCATAAGAATAATGCGCTGATGCTAAAGGAGTGAGCTTTCCATCATTACTGTTTACAAACTCAACATTATTTGCTTTATTATTGCTAGTTTAGAATTACCATAAAAAACCCCCTAGTTACTACTAGGTAACACAATAGAAATAAACTATCGTTGTGGCTCTTATGGTCCACACTCGCTCCACTAATTTAGATTTGCTTGATTTCATTCCAGAGATAGAGCGTACACATCTACGCAATCTGCTACAATCTCTACAAAATCTAGTGATCGAATCAATGGCTGCAAGAACGCTACGAGAGCTTACGAACCCAGATCTGACGCAACAACACTTAGGAGTGACGCTGCCTGCCCTGAATGCCGGCGTTACATTCGAACTAAAGACCGGTTTCATCAATTTTCTACCAAAGTTTCATGACCTGGTTGGGGAAGACCCGATCATGCATCTTAGTGAGTTCCACGACATCTGCAGCTGCAGTAAGCCGAGTAGCATCACCGATGAGCAGATAAAGATGAGATCCTTTGGTCTTACATTGAAAGACAGGGCGCGTCAATGGTATTATTTGCTACCCACCAGAAGTATCGACACTTGGGAGAAACTTCACAAAGCTTTCCTTAGTAAGTATTTCCCGTCCAAGAAGGCGGTTGCGTTGAAAAGAGCTATTGCAATGGTGGAACAGCAGGACGCTGAGACGCTATACGACTACGTAGAAAGATTTGCAAGATTGTGTGCTAGCTGCCCATTCCATGGGTTTGAGGAGAAATATTTGGTGACCCACCTTTACAATGGGTTACTTGATAATGAAAGGAGGTTAGTAGACGCTGCATGTAATAGGAGTGTGCTGAATTTGACTCCCGCCAAAGCTAGAGCCTGACTAAATATGATTGCTGAGGGAACGAGAAGTTTTGGAAGGACGTACACGAGGAAAGGAGTAAACGTTGTGGTTTCCGGAGAGACCGGATGGAAGAGTGAGATAGTTGAATTAAAAAGTATGATCAAGAACATCACCATCGGAAACCAGAAACTTGCGAGACTCTGTGGTATTTGTGCGGACGAGATCCATCCTACCGATATGTGCCCACAACTCCAGGACCAAACCATAACTGAAGTACATGCTGTAGGAGGTTTCGGACCACCTAGACCTCGGTTTGAGAACAACAACAACTAAAATCAGTGAGAGAATAACAACTATAATCCGAGAGGTAATGATCATCCTGGTTTTAGATGGGGCGACTCGGCTGGGGCGCAGAATAGACAATATCCATACAACAACCAGTACCGTGCTCCATACCCACCGAAATCCGACGAACCATCTATGAAGGAAATGCTCGAGTCCTTGACCAAACACTTTACCTCTCATGTCCAAACAACCGAGTCAAGCATCCGAAGTCTAGAGAAACAGGCCGCACAGATAGCGGAGGTAGTTAACAACCTGCAACAGCAGAATTCGGGAAAGCTACCATCGCAAACTGTCGCAGCTCCGTGGGAAAACGTAAGTGTCATCATGATACGATGTGGACAGTCACTCAATGAAAAGGTAGAAGAAGAGATGCTGAAAAAGGTTCCTGAGCTGATATCTCGACCGAGACAGGAAGGTCGCGACCGAGATTTGGCCCCAGTAGAGATGTCGCAATCGCGACATACACATCTCGACTGAGATGACGGTACTCCAGTTTCCGAAAATTTAATCGAAAAGAGTCACGATCACGACACGGTGTCTCGACCGTGACTTAGCTCCAGTTCATCCCATCTCGACCGCGACCATGCATCTTGACCGCTACCAAGTGCTGATGTCCGCGACTACAAGGAGATTTTCGATACGCTTAGTAAGTGTAAGATGAATATCCCTCTACTCGAACTCGTCAAGAATGTGCCTCGCTATGCTAAACATTTAAAGGAGCTCTGCACTAAGAAGAGAAGTGAGAAGCTACAAGGAAGGCAGAAGGTTAAGGTCAGCGAAAGGGTTTCAGCGGCCATCCAACGGAAGATAGCTACCAAGCGCTCAGATCCAGGGATGGTGAGTATCCCCTGCACTATAGGTAGAACAAAAATTGATAAGGCCATGCTAGATCTAGGAGCGTCTATTAATGTTTTACCTTACTCATTGTACAAAACATTAGATTATGATCTATGAGTAAGACAAGGGTTGTGCTTCAATTAGCTGACGGGTCTACGATTTACCCGAAAGGGTTAGTCGAAGATGTGTTGGTTATGGTAGAGGACCTTATATTCCCTGCAGATTTTTATGTGCTAGATGATACTCATGATACGCAGGCTGTACCTGTCCTACTAGGTAGACCCTTTATGCGGACAACTAAAACAAAATTTGACCTAGATACCGGGACGCTTACGCTCGAGTTGGACAGGGATGTTGTCAATTTTAATATATATGAGACTATGACGCAATCTCTGGATAATGGCTTGGTGTTCTGTATAATGGATGTTATCGAACCTTCCAAACTAGGCTCGCATGCTGTTTTGGGCAGTAGCCCCACCTCACTAACCACACAGGGAAAGAAACCTGAGAAATCTATTGTGCAGGGTACGAAGAAGGAGGAAACAAAGCCCAAGGGTAAGTCTAAGTGTGGGAGAGTAAAGAGAAAAAGAAGCCCAAGCAAAAATGGGTGGTCAAGGAGGAGAATGGTCTAAGGTTCAAACCTTTCCATTCGTGGTTTGAAAAGCTGCTGTTAGATGATGCGATCCGGAAGGGATCGAAAAACGATGATTGAGTCATTCTACTTTGTGCCGCGACGTTAACTAAGGTGCTGGTCGGGAGGCAACCCAAGGGAGGAGTACTAACTTTTCTCCCATTATTATGTTGTTTTTATGTTTTTGTTTCAGGAAAAATCACTGGATTAGCATGTAGGAAGTAATCTGAGGATAAAAACAACGAATCTGCTTCAGCTACAGGTCTCGCGATCGCGACACCCGTATAAAAAAATTCATTTTACACATCAGCTTTCTTTCCCCCCCTTTCTTTTCCCTCACTCAGCCGGCCTATCCCCTTACGACCGAGACCCATATCTTCTTCTTCTTCTTCCCCCAAAAACCCAAATCTCCATTAATACACGAAATCTCAAGCTTTTCTCCACCATTCCACTCCAAATCTCTACACACACACCCTCACCATCACTCTCTCCATCAATCCCCCTCAATTTCTCTCTAAAATCACCAAAATCACTCTAGAACCCTAACCCCCAATTCTTCTAAATCCCCTTCAAATCTAGTTTTTCCTCCACCAAACAACACCACAAGACCGGATCCGTGCTCTACATTCCATATTTGAAGCGGTGTTCGAAGAGGAGGAAGAACAAAGCCACCACGTGCGAAAAGGAGGCGAGATCTCGGCCGAAAATCACCGTGTCTCGACCGCGACATTCACGTCTCAATCGAGACATTGCCCCAGTCGAAGCATCCCGAGAGCTCCACATCGCGATCGCGACCGAGCCATCTCGATCGAGATCTAGCCCCAGTTGAGACATCGCGATCGCGACCTAGCCATCTCGACCGCAACTTCGCTCCAGTTGTGACATCTCGACCGTGACATTCAATCTCGACTGCGACATCGTCTCAGTTCCGCTCGGTCCATTATGCTTCATCGTCGATTCAGGTATCTTCGAGTGGTCGAACTTGTTCATTCGTGACTGTGACCACTTTATTGTGCTTGGATTGTGCTGGGTTTGTTTGAAATGGCGCCTAAGAAGCAAAAGAGAAGCTCCGCCGATATAGACCGCATTGTGAACAACAAGGATGTAGTCCAGACTCGGTTTCCGGACGAGACTCTGCTGTTTAGCTTGGGGTTACTAGAGGTGACCAAGAGCATGTTTGCCAAGGCGGGATTAGGCGGATTCTTGGGGCTAAGTACGCCCACCTACCTGAATTTCACTCGGGAGTTTCTGAAAACCCTGACCATTTGCCAGGACTACCGCAACAACAAAGTAATATCAATTGAATGGCGGTCGAACAATAAGAGGTGGAAGTTGAACCATGATCAGATAGCCCACGCACTAGGAGTGAGCAAAAGGCCGAAATGGGATAACGATGTGGATCATGATATAGTGACAGAATGGTGGACGAGGGGTTCAGGAGAGGCTTACGATGCCAAGCACACAACTGATACGTCGATTTCCTTCCCGCCATGGCGCATCATTCACAAGGTGGTGGCGATGTGTTTTGGGAACAAGGCCGAGAACAGTAAGATCTCGGTGCACCAGCTGTTTCTAATGTACACGTTCTCGTATGAATGGGAGTTCTATGTTCCTGATTGACCAAGTTAGTTTGTGCTATCGTGTCAAGCGTCATGGAAGGCGCACTACAGCGACATCACTGTAGGGGGGATGATCACCCTCCTTGCCATTGAATGGCTGCCCCCCGCGCGATCAGCCTATCCTGGGGAGTTGTCTGTATGACGAGCAGTGGTGCCTGGGGAACTTATGGTTGAAGTGTAAGGACGAGGGACTCATGTACCAGTTCGGGCGCGGCTTCCAGATCAGTTTCCCGCGAGAAAAGCCCGTCGTATTTGACACATGGTCTGACATGTACATCCAACCCGACGTCGTCCCATCAGGTCAGCATTTTCCCATCCTTGCTCCAGCTCCTACACGTGCACCAGCCCCGCCATTCATCCCCGCGCCTGAGCAGCCACACTCTTACTCCGATGCCGGTGCTAGTGGCTCTGGTTCCCAGAGCTACTCCGATGAGCTGTACTGGCGGACGCATATGGCTCACCAGATGGGCCAGCTGACAGAGGCGATGGGGGAGATGAGGACAACGACGCAGGCGATCTTCCAGAACCAGGAGGCGTTCCAGGATGACATGGTGAGTGAGCGGGAGGAGATGAGGCGCGAACAAGAGTACCAGCGCCAGCAATGGCTATTACAGGAGCAGCGGTGGCAGCAGGTCAGATCCGATCATGCACCAGCGATGAGGATGACTACGATGATGACGACGACGACGATGAAGGCGATGATGATGATGCCGAGGAGTGATTGGGGTACCTTCTCCCTCTTCCCTTTTATGATGTCCTCTTTTGCTGCATTGAGGACAATGCGCTATTCAAGTGTGGGGAGATGAGTTGACGTGCCGAGGAGTTCTATGATGCTGTTTTTGGTTTTGTTTTGCTATTCCGCTGATTGTCTTTATGTTTTTTGAGTCTTTGTTGAACTGTTTTGGTTGTTTTTCGATCGAGTCTGTACCGGATTTATATTTCTTGAACTCTTGCATTGTTTTGTTTTAAAGAAAAAAATCAGAAAAACCCAAGGAGAGTAAAAAATGAATGGATCGAAAAGGGGGGCTCCAACAAAAAAAAATCAGAAAAAATAAAAAGAATAAAAACCAGGCAAGTAAGAATTGATTAAAAAAGGAAAAGGTTGGTGCCTGAAAAAAATAAAAATAAAAGAAAAGAAAATAGTTCCTACCACTTAGGATTTTGGTGAAAACCTGAAAGGGCGCCAGATTTACATTCTTTGTGATTGATTCTATTGATTGCATCTATATTGGCGTCAGAGACATAAGAAGGGAGTTGAAGGATGTCTCGGGTTTTAGGATTCTCAAATGAGGGATAAGAAGTTAGTTTTAGCCTTTTATTCCTTTGTTATTGAGCTTATTATTATCCATACTTTGCATGCTCACCATTTCACTAGTTTATGAGATTTTTGCTACACATTATTGGCGGTTGTGTTAGATTCTAGGATTAGATTTCTATTTCTTGGAGTTAAATTATATTGTTGTGGTTGTGCTATGCAGATTTTTGAATTAGGATTGGTGGTTGTGATGTGTGGATTGTTTATAATATTTAGTGGTTTAGGACATTACTTGAAGAGGAGGAATAAGAAGTGTATAAGCGAGTGGGAGACTCGATTTTATCTTCATTATGATATATTTATGTACCCTTACCCTTAGAGGAGATTAGGATTCCACTTGTGCTTTAACGCATACCACTTTGTTCGATTTTACTATTGTTATGGAGTGGTGACATATGAAGTGGGAGAAATAAGGAGGGATTTGGGTAGGACATCTCAGAGACATAAGAAGATAGATTGGAGTTAGGTTAGAGCTCGATTACACTTGGAGTTTGAAGTATAGTCGCTAGCAAGCTTTCTCTACACTTACTGTAGACCTTTGCGCTTTTAGGAGGAGTGAGTTTTATTTCGCTTACTCGAGGACGAGCAAGGTTTAAGTGTGGGAAGGTTATATAGGAGCTTATTATATGGTGTTAACTAGCGACTATTAGCTTAGGATTAGTGGTGTTTAGGTGCTTATTGAGTGGTATTCCCGGAATCCGGTATGGTGTTCATTTATGGATTTGCGGGATGCTCATAAGCGGTATTTTGTGGCTTTATTATGGAGATCCCGTTTGTGCTCACTTTTAGTGCATTCGGAATGGATCTAGAGAGAAGGATACCACACCTACACCCATGGAGAAGCCGAGAGGCGAAGCCGAGAGGCGAAGCCGAGCTGCATCGAAGCTTATAGAAGACCGAAGACCAACTCGAGAGAGGATGTCACGACTGAGATCCAGCCCCAGAGAAGAAGTCACGACCGAGACTACATGTCGCGATCGAGACTTAGCCTCTGTTGACATGTCTCGACCGAGACCATCCTGTCGCGATCGCGACTTTCCCCGGCCTGAGAACTGAGGCCACATCGCGATCACGACCTACATGTCTCGATCGCGAAACGGAGACAGACCGGACCAAATTGCAGATTTTATCCGAGATTCTGATTTGTTTTTCCCCATTTTATTAGTTATTTTGATTATTTTATTTCCCTTTCACTAGATACTATATAAACCTTTAGAAATTAGGTTAGAGGAGACCTTTGATTCTTTTTCCAACTTCATCCTTAGAAATTCAACAACCAAGAAGAAAGCTCCCATCTTTGTTCCACTTTCATCATCCTCCCTGGTTAGTTTTCATCCATATTATGTATTAATTTCGATTGCTATGTCTGGCTAAGATCCTCTTAGTTCACTCTTAGGTTAAAGCCATTATTCTAGGAAACGTTTGTGAGTATTCTTATGTTTATGTTCTAAGTTTAATTCCAGTATTGTTTTATGATCTATTGTGCTTTATTTTCTATTGATTGATCTTGATTTTATCTAGCTGCGCAACTAGGTTGATTATTATCCATCATATTGATAGGCTTGATAATTCGATTTGAAAAGTCTTGTCTTTTAGGTAGCAATCAGAATTTTCATAGACTATTTGCGAGTGCTTATTTTGTAGAGATTATAAACCTGTGTCGAGTATCGGCTATTTGCCAACAATATTGCATAGGCCTACTTATCTTTGATCTTTATACTGTTGCGCTTTTGAACCTTAGGATTTCTTTGGTTATTGGTTACAACAAGGGTTTCTAGGACTATTTGGACTAGTTGCTATTTATGAACAAAGAGTAGGACAACCGGATTAGATAATTAAGAATATAGGATTAATAGAATTCGATGACCAACATTCCATAAGAATAATGCACTGATGATAAAGGAGTGAGCTTTCCATAATTATTGTTTACAAACTCAACATTATTTGCTTTATTATTGCTAGTTTAAAATTATATTAAAAAACCCCCTAGTTACTACTAGGTAACACGATAGAAATAAACTATCGTTGTGGCTCTCTTGGGATTCGACTCCGACTTGCCACTTTACTAATGGATTGTTTAGTTGGATATTATTTTATAGGAACAACGACCGTTTTACGCCTGTCATATAGCTTGATTTCTCCATTTCATCCCTGAAGGAGATAGAAAAATCCTTCTTATTTATGAAATGAGAGTAGCTTAAGATATGACTTTATGTCTTCTACTCTTCATTCCAAATCGCAAGATAAGATCAAGCTTTTTGATTCTAATGAAGCATTGATTTCGTAGGAATGTTAGAGCTCGCGATTCCAGAACTAGAAGGTAGAACTTTCATCTTCACGGTTCTAGGAACTCGGTCATAATAGATGTCATCATTAAGATCTAGCACTTGGTGAGGCTTACCTTTGGAAGGCATTCCTCATTGTGTAGCTTGTTTGTGCTCGGATTTTGAGGGCCTTGTACGTACATGATGAGTCTTAGAAGACTCGCTCGGGTCAAGCTTGTCTTTCTCAAAACTCGCTTGATCCAGCTTACACTTAGATTTAGTCTTAACAGACTGTAGGGATTTTGCTCAAGCGTTTTTAAATGCTCACACTCATGCCTTGAGTGACCACTGCTTCAACATAAAGTGCAATAATGGTTATATCTAATATACCCATATTTTCCTTTTCTAGGACGAAATAACTCTAGTTGTGTAAGGCTAGAAGGCTGAGTGTTCGGAGGAGATTGCGCTTGTTTAATATACATGCTATTTTCTTTCTCTCCGTGGAACCATTGTTTGTCCCGAGCTGGTCTCTTCTCTAGAACATTCACTTTGCTTTTATAAGTGTGAGTTTTCAGCTCTGCAAGAGTGAATTTCCTTGTCTAGATTAATGATTTTATCATGTATCTCGCTAGATAGAGAAGTACCTGAGTTGGACGAGTCATGATTGTTGAAACCTAACCCGGGTCTAGCTTTCACGAAAAACTATTTGATTAACAGTTTTGGCTTCCACAAACGCAGCTAGATTATCTAGCTTAGTTAAAATTTCATCAATCATGTCCGTAATAGTTGAGTTAGTGCTATGGAAAGAAGCTAAACCCTTGCCTTTAAAAAGTTCCCAGAATTTGGTGAGGAGAACGGGCTTTCAAGACAATTGTTTATTTAACTCAACTATTGGTTTCCTTAGATCATCAAGTTCTTCTTGCTGAGATTTACTCTTAGAGCCAAGAACTTCAGGATCCAAGACCAACTCATTTAAGAGCTCAACAAGGGTTTTATTAGGAAGGAGCTCAAAATTGAGAGAGCTTACCTCGATGTCTTTGTCTGTTCCGGAGTCTTCAACGACTATTAGACAAGTATCTTTCGCTACTTGGCAGTTTAGCCCACCATCCAAATCTCCCTAAAATCCTCTTAGATAGTGGCTTGGCCTTCATTCAATCCTTGGTCATATGCTCGTGACATAGGCAATTGAAGCACACTGAGTTGGAGCTTGAAGTTGAATATGGATATAAAACATCATTGGATATGTTGCAAAGTGTTGTTGGTTGTTCTTTGGTTTTGGAATCGCCTTGTTCCTTGAGTATTTTCCTGAGTAATCATATAACAAGGTCAATTTACTTGTTTTCCATGATTCAAATTAGAGTGACGAGCTGAGAGATAACATATATGACAATCAATGCATACGAGCAACCAGAGCTCTAATACCAACAGTAGGTTTTAACTTGATACGGATAGTATCAAGTAGCTTGAATCGACTAGCTCTTACTAAAGAGTAGCTCAATCAACTCACTTAAGTTTTTTAAAGATAAAGAAGTTGAAAAAACGTTTAAGCTAGTCTAATCTCCAAGTTAAACACAACAAGCTAGTCAGCTAGTGTGTTTGAGTTGCAGAAGGGGATAGCTACAATACTTTGAACTTAAGATTGTTAGATGATAAGGTCGGCTCAAATGCAAGGATTTCCCAAGGTGAGAACCCTAAGCTTCTACTAAGCTCTGGATAAACCCACCTTTAATAGATTATATTAATCAAGAGTAATTACAACATTCGGTAACACTCACTCTCAACATAATCTGCGTTCATCTCAGTACAAGTAATCCTTTCCCCTCTCAAGATGATTTAGACAACACTCTAACCTCACACAACCTCGGAAAATAGTAGTTTTCCTCTAGATAACACTCTTTCCAATTCATTCTTGCTTTCTCCTCTCATCAAGCTAATTTTGCCTAACCACTCACCTTTCTAGCTTTCTCTCCTAATGCCTTTAGCTCTCTTTTGCTCTTCGCAGGTCATGTGCCTAACATCACATATTGCACATATTTATAGCATTGATAAACTTATCCTCCAAGTAAAGCAAATCTATAATCTATGGCAATGAATAAGTCCATGCTGGCGATCTGTGTGATCGATCCTTTCCCTGGAGCGCATCAATGATCCCACGTGTTTTGTGCTTCTTCTTTTGAGTAACCGTTTTGTCGACGCTGGCAATCCTCTCCACACCCTTAGCGCTTCGTTCATTCGTCCAACTTGGCGATCCTCGTTCATCACTATCCATTGGTAGAAGTTCCTTTATCCCCTATCTTTAGCTTCTCAGCCTTCCATTCATTGCGCCCGAATTCACTACGCACTGGTGTAGGATTCCTGGGTAGGACTCACTTCTCGACACTTGATTACTTGTACACCCTCTCTGAGTTTGAAGCGTGATCACTAGCTCGCATCGACTCTCCTTCGCTTTAGCTAGTCCCTCCGTCTTCACAACTCATCACATGGGTTTTTATTTTATTCTCTTTATTTTCATACTGGCTTCGTGAGACTCACTTTCCCCGCTAGTCCTAAAGCTAGTTTCCACATGGACTCAGCTAGTCCGCTTGTGTCAAAGATACTCTCCTAACTCCTTGAGCTATTCATGGAATGCTTATCACACACAATGGACATAACATACTTATGTTTATCATAATTAAAACAAGAGGAATGTTTGAGCTAGCTACTTCCACACTCTAGCTCAAACCAACATCTTCTATCAACCCTTCTAACAACTTAACTAGTTCCTCTTTAGGTAGAATGTTTAGCTTTAGAGAAGAAACCTTTATTAGCTCGTCGTTATCCCCTTCTTCCATTACCATGAGACACTTATCTTGAGTATTTTCTCCCACATCGAGCTCGTCATCTAAGTCGACCTAGGTAATGAAGAATGCCATTTTGGGCTCAGTTGTACTCGAGATCACTCTTGACCATATTGGTCATCATGGAAACTGCATCATCTTCATCGTCTTAAATGCTGGTGTCTCTGTCAAGTCTTTGAAAGACTCTAGTAAGCTTGAGTGCAGTTGATAAGCGACATCTAGTATGGTTCAACAAGTGATCGTTAGCATCATTTATGGGTGATTTGGGATGGTTATGGAGCATATTACTGTGATTAGGACCTCGCAGAGCAAAGGTGTTATCTACGAAGGATTACAAACATTCGAAGAGAAGAATGCCAAAGGGACAAAGCACGAACGCACACACAAACGCAACCGTACAGAGCTACAAAGCCCAGGCGCGACCGCGTCACTATATGCGGAAGAATTTGTCAAGCTCAGCACGGCTGCGACCACGCCGACACATGCACGTACGCGCCCATATTGGGCCAAGAAAGCTGCGAGTCCTTTCTTTACTGAGATTTAACTTTGGGCCATTGATGTAGGGATGACTCCCTTCTAACTCTATCTAGACAACACAAGCATACACAAGAGAAAGCAACAATAAACTAAGATAGTCTCCAAATGGACACTATCTTAGGAAAACAAGAGAATGAGATAGAAAAGAGAGATAAATTGATGCTCCAAATCTGCCTTACTCAAACATGAGCACCTTGGACTTAACCTTGACACAACATGAAGAGAGAAGAAGACCCTTTGCCTACAACTCAACACAAGAGGAGATAATGACTCCTAAAGCAACAAGAAGATGTCTAGTGTGGTTTGTGGGAGAGGACTGTAGGAGTACTCTTCACAAAACACCTAGGACTGACATTGTTTCAAGCATGAAGCTTGAGGGTTTTACAAGTGTTCTTGTGACTATTACAAGCAAAGTTTTCCAAATAAAAAGGTCCTAAAATATAGTTTTTAGAGAGCTTATATACTCCTATGGAACCAAGCCTTAGAGCACTCTAAACATACATAAGTTAGGTCTAAAATACCCTTAGAGAAGCTCCTGAGATAAAGTGAGATCAAGGCTCTAAGGGTAACTCGCCGGGAGGTAACTTGGGTTGAATTTGCAGCCATCTTAGGTTACTTGTTGAGTTGTGAACTTGTCATGGAAGTTGTTGAGTAACTTCTTATCATGGTCCATGTAGGTGCACAAAGTGGCTTCCTTGACCATGTTTGCAAGGTCTTCCTATAGCTTCCTTTCTTTGGCTCTTGTGACTGGCCCTTGTGTGGTTGGCCTAGGGAATGGTCTTCCATCATCCTCTCCTTCTTGAAAAGGGCCTGACCTCAGGCCATCTCCATCTTTGATGTGTAAGGGATTCATTGGTTCATCTTCCTCCTTGGTGTCATCATGCTCCTTTTCATAGAGCGTGAGGTCTCCTACATTGAATGTGGGATTGACTCCGTATTCCTCAAGCAGCTCAATGACATAGGCATTGTCACCAACCACCCTTATCACCTTGAATGATCCATCACCCCTTGGAGAGATATTGGAAGTCCTTAGGTTAGGAAACCTTTCCTTCCTGAGATGCACCCACACTATATCTCCTTCCGTGAATAGCACTTTCCTCCTATCTTTAGCTTCTCAGCCTTCCATTCATTGCGCCGAATTCACTACGCACTGGTGTAGGATTCCTGGGTAGGACTCACTTCTCGACACTTGATTACTTGTACACCCTCTCTGAGTTTGAAGCGTGATCACTAGCTCGCATCGACTCTCCTTCGCTTTAGCTAGTCCCTCCGTCTTCACAACTCATCACATGGGTTTTATTTTATTCTCTTTATTTTCATACTGGCTTCGTGAGACTCACTTTCCCCGCTAGTCCTAAAGCTAGTTTCCACATGGGGCTCAGCTAGTCCGCTTGTGTCAAAGATACTCTCCTAACTCCTTGAGCTATTCATGGAATGCTTATCACACACAATGGACATAACATACTTATGTTTATCATAATTAAAACAAGAGGAATGTTTGAGCTAGCCTACTTCCACACTCTAGCTCAAACCAACATCTTCTATCAACCCCTTCTAACAACTTAACTAGTTCCTCTTTAGGTAGAATGTTTAGCTTTAGAGAAGAAACCTTTATTAGCTCGTCGTTATCCCCTTCTTCCATTACCATGAGACACTTATCTGTGAGTGTTTTCTCCCACATCGAGCTCGTCATCTAAGTCGACCTAGGTAATGAAGAATGCCATTTTGGGCTCAGTTGTACTCGAGCTCACTCTTGACCATATTGGTCATCATGGAAACTGCATCATCTTCATCGTCTTAAATGCTGGTGTCTCTGTCAAGTCTTTGAAAGACTCTAGTAAGCTTGAGTGCAGTTGATAAGCGACATCTAGTATGGTTCAACAAGTGATCGTTAGCATCATTTATGGGTGATTTGGGATGGTTATGGAGCATATTACTGTGATTAGGACCTCGCAGAGCAAAGGTGTTATCTACGAAGGATTACAAACATTCGAAGAGAAGAATGCCAAAGGGACAAAGCACGATCGCACACACAAACGCAACCGTACAGAGCTACAAAGCCCAGGCGCGACCGCGTCACTATATGCGGAAGAATTTGTCAAGCTCAGCACGGCTGCGACCACGCCGACACATGCACGTACGCGCCCATATTGGGCCAAGAAAGCTGCGAGTCCTTTCTTTACTGAGATTAACTTTGGGCCATTGATGTAGGGATGACTCCCTTCTAACTCTATCTAGACAACACAAGCATACACAAGAGAAAGCAACAATAAACTAAGATAGTCTCCAATGGACACTATCTTAGGAAACAAGAGAATGAGATAGAAAAGAGAGATAATTGATGCTCCAAATCTGCCTTACTCAAACATGAGCACCTTGGACTTAACCTTGACACAACATGAAGAGAGAAGAAGACCCCTTTTGCCTACAACTCAACACAAGAGGAGATAATGACTCCTAAAGCAACAAGAAGATGTCTAGTGTGGTTTGTGGGAGAGGACTGTAGGAGTACTCTTCACAAAACACCTAGGACTGACATTGTTTCAAGCATGAAGCTTGAGGGTTTTACAAGTGTTCTTGTGACTATTACAAGCAAAGTTTTCCAAATAAAAAGGTCCTAAAATATAGTTTTTAGAGAGCTTATATACTCCTATGGAACCAAGCCTTAGAGCACTCTAAACATACATAAGTTAGGTCTAAAATACCCTTAGAGAAGCTCCTGAGATAAAGTGAGATCAAGGCTCTAAGGGTAACTCGCCGGGAGGTAACTTGGGTTGAATTTGCAGCCATCTTAGGTTACTTGTTGAGTTGTGAACTTGTCATGGAAGTTGTTGAGTAACTTCTTATCATGGTCCATGTAGGTGCACAAAGTGGCTTCCTTGACCATGTTTGCAAGGTCTTCCTATAGCTTCCTTTCTTTGGCTCTTGTGACTGGCCCTTGTGTGGTTGGCCTAGGGAATGGTCTTCCATCATCCTCTCCTTCTTGAAAAGGGCCTGACCTCAGGCCATCTCCATCTTTGATGTGTAAGGGATTCATTGGTTCATCTTCCTCCTTGGTGTCATCATGCTCCTTTTCATAGAGCGTGAGGTCTCCTACATTGAATGTGGGATTGACTCCGTATTCCTCAAGCAGCTCAATGACATAGGCATTGTCACCAACCACCCTTATCACCTTGAATGATCCATCACCCCTTGGAGAGATATTGGAAGTCCTTAGGTTAGGAAACCTTTCCTTCCTGAGATGCACCCACACTATATCTCCTTCCGTGAATAGCACTTTCCTCCTATACTTGTTCTTGCTTCTTTCCACATCTTGTACAAGCTTTTCAAGCCTCATCATAGTCCTTTCATTTATCTCCTTGATGTGCTCCACCTGGTTCTCTGCACTGAAGTCACACTTCTCTTTTCAAGGCAAAGTATTAAGATCAAAAGGAGTTAGTGGGTTAGTTCCATAAACACACATAAATGGGCTCATACTGGTAGATGAGTGTATGACTCTATTGTAAGAAAACTCCACATGAGGTAGCATATCTTCCCAAGACTTAAGGTTCTTCTTTATCACTTCCCTAAGCAAGGTTCCTAGGGTTCTATTGGTCACTTTAGTTTGGCCATCAGTTTGTAGGTGGCTAGATGTTGAGAACAATAATCTAGTTCATAGCTTTCTCCATAGTGTTCTCCAGAAGTGGCTCAAAAACTTAGTGTCTCTATCACTCACAATGGTCCTAGGTACTCCATGTAGTCTTACCACCTCACTAAAGAATAGGTTAGCCACATTAGCAACATCATCGACTTTGTGACAAGCAATGAAGTGTTCCATCTTACTAAACCTATCTACCACTACAAAGATAGAATATCTACATTTCATAGTCCTAGGCAATACCACTATTAATTCCATACTAATGTCAAGATATGGTGCACTAGGTGTGGGCAGTGGTGTGTATAATCTTTGAGGTTTCACTTCGGACTTGGCTTTAAGACATTCAATGCATTTTCTAGTTTAGAGCATGGCATAAGTTTTAAGCATGTGTGTCCAGAAGAAATGAGTATAGAGCACGAAATAAGTTCTGTCCCTCCCAAAGTGTCCCATGAGTCCTCCCTTGTGAGCTTCCTCAACAAGCAAGAGGCTTAAATAACATCTAGGAATGCACACCTTGTCCACCTTGAACAGAGTCCATCAAACAAGTAAAACTTTTCCATTGGACCCTTGTCTATGTAGTGTATATAGATGGTTCCAAAGTCCATGTCTTCCTCATAGAGCTCCTTGATGTAGGCAAAACCTAGCACCTTAGAGTCTAGTGTAGTGAGCAAGACATGTTTCCTAGACAATTCATGTGCAACAATGTTGTCTTTCCCATTCTTATACTTGATAATATAAGGGAATGTTTCAATTAATTCAACCCACCTACCATGCCGTTTATCTAGTTTGTCTTGGCTTCTAAATTGTTTAAGTGACTCATGGTCAGTATGCAAGACAAACTCCGTGGCCATAGATAGTGTTTCCATGTCTTAAGGACTCTAAGCAAATCATAGAGTTCCTTATCATAAGTAGAGTAGTTGAGGGTAGCACCTTTGAGTTTTTCACTAAAGAAAGTTATGGGTTTGCCCTCTTGCATAACCACACCTCCAATGCCAAGACCGGACGCATCACACTCCACTTCAAATGGCTTGGAGAAGTTAGGTAACACCAATAGTGGTGCCTCACTTAGCTTGATCTTGAGCTCATGGAAGGCCTGGTCTTGCCTTGGACCCCAAGTGAAGGATGTGTTCTTCTTTGTGAGCTTAGTGAGAGGTGAGGCTATGGTGATAAAGTCCCTCAAAAATCTTCTATAAAAGCTAGATAGTCCTTGGAAGCTCCTTACTTGTGTGACACTAGTTGGGGTTGGCCATTCTTGGTTACCCTTGATCTTGTCTTTGTCCACTTCTAAACCTCTTGAGCTTACTATAAAGCCAAGAAGGTGACATGATCAGAGTAGAAATCACACTTCTTAAGGTTAGCAAAAAGGCATTCAGTTTTGAGTTTGGATAATACTTCCCTTAGGTGACCTTCATGATCTTGTAAGGACTTAGAGTAGATGAGGATGTCATCAAAGTATATGATAGAAAGGGCATTAGGCCCTCTAATTAAAGTAATCCCTTTTACTCCTCTACTAAAGTAGAGTGGCAAGTAGGGGTCGAATCCCACAAGAAACCAAAGCAATCAACTCTTATGATATTAAAAAGACTAACTAGTGAAAAGTAACTAATTGGGGGAGTGTGAAAGTTGTTTTGATTGTTTTGATTAATTGGGAAAAACACTTCATATAGTTGGTCTAACCTACTAGCCTGATTCAATGGTCCTAGGTTCCTTCTATTTGGATTATATCTCTATTCCTAATTCCTTTATGTCCTCTGCATTGCCCTAATCCATGTACTAATATTACTAGTTAGGTCAACTAGTCCTAACAACGTCTTACCTATCAACCTAGCCTTGAAACTATCAAGACTAATTCCTAGGCAACATTATGTTCATGAATAAATAGGAAGATATATTACCCTTGGTGCCTATACCTCATTAATCTCCCTATCCTACAAGTCCAACTAGTCCAAGTAGAGATTCGTACTACTAAGCAGGCAAGGTTCTCCAACTAGGATAAACCAAACCCTATCAATATTGAATCGAACTAGCAGCCTAGGTGATCAATCTAGAAAGTGCATTCAATTCAATAGATATTATGCGCAAGACATTAAAGCAATAGAGACATAATAACATTAAGAACCAATGATAAGAACCTCACATTGAATTAGCCTAGAGGCGCGGACCAACCCTACAAATTCAAAAGAGATTACTCCTAGCTCATTTCTAATAAACTAATGAAATGTATTCTGGAAAAAATGAGATCATTAGGGAGAGGCAAAACTCTCCCTATTTATTATAAATGAGTAAGCTAACCCTAAATGAGAACCCTAAAATGAGTTGTGTGAAGGCCCAGCCCGAAATACACATGAAACCAAGGTAGAAAGCCCACTTAAAGTGTCAGAACTAGGGCTTCTTGCGGCGCTATGGATGCTAAAGGTGCGAGCGCATGTGTAACGGCGCGATCGCGCCGTCTCATCAGAAGGTGGTGCGAGGGCACATCGGTGGTGGCGCGGTCGCGCCACTGTGTGGCTCGTCCTGGCTTGCTGCGCAAGCTAGACGCAGGCACGCCCGAAGTAAAGTGCCATTTTCCGCCTCTTCTTCACTTGTGTTGCTCTTCGCCTTCCGTGTCTTCTCCCTTGTGCACGTAATCCTCATAATTGTACTCTTTGCTCCACAATGCCGGGATTACGACAATACACTCCTCTTGTGGCCTTTTACGCCTATAGTTGATGCTAACTCCCACTCTTAATGGTGTACGAAATGCCGCCCATCATAGCCTCACACTTGAACTATTGCTCGTCCTCGAGTAAACTAGAGCTGACTCTTGGCGGGCTCAGTGATTACGGTGGTACAATCAGAGTGGTCATTGATCAACTCCTGGCTTATGGTACCTATCATCATAGAATAACAGGCGTAGATTCCGACTCCAGACACAAACTTCAAAGTAATGCATTTAAACTAGCTCGACTCTAACTATGGTACCTAGTATCCCCCAATATTTGAACTATGCTAACCCCGACGCAGATGCAATCACCTAAATCTCCAAACTATATCGAAGATATCTCTACCCAAGTGACATGTAAATGCGAATAATGGAAGATTAAATAAGCGACTAGAGCTTGTCCTAACATGCTTCCTACTTTTATGAAAATTTTGCACAAGTTCCAAATTATTTGAAAATAGTCATCAACCAATCTCTACTCAAGTCATACCACATGTAGTTTCCCTTGCTCCCTTAATCCTATTACTTTTTCTACACCTTTTCATTTTGGGTGCAAGGTCCGTCCATTTTATGGTCCAGACCAAATTATTATAATTTTTTCTAGGTAGAACCTGTCCATTTTATGGTCCAGGCTGCTATGAACTTTTTTGCTTAATAGATCATGGAGGATCGATCCCTTGGTTCTATTCCACACCTTGGGCATCGCGTTCTCTTCCAATTTTCTTTCACTAGGAGCTCACTACCTTTATACTTTTCTTTTTCTTTTTCTTTGTAAAAAGGACGGGGACAATTTATTATGACACAATGGTAAAAAAGAGACAAGATGGTGATTTATGTAATCTAAATAAGGATCTAGTGCATCCTAGTCACAATCCACATGCTCAAGCCTAAGTCCTCTATTTAATCCAACATATCCTCACTACATATACTTTAAATATTAACATCTAAAGCATAGTAAGAAAGTTTAAGGATCATGCATCTTTGTAAAAGCTCACACCATCACAAACAAGGGGAAAAACTATGGATACCGACTCTTAAAATTCAAAATTCAATAACAAAGGGGAAAACTAACTCAAAAATTTAAATGCAGGGATATGCAAGGCTGATCCCCTCCCCCACACTTAAACTACACAATCTACTCATTACGAAACAAGGACAAATATAACTCAAGTGGGAAAAAGAGAAGTTACCTCTTCGTCCTGTTGCCTCCCGGTCAGCGCGTTTGTTTAACATCGTTGGCTTGACGTACCTCTCTCTCAGCCTTCTTTGACCAATCTCTTGGCCTGCTCGTCCTTCCATATCCAGTATCGCTTTATTACTTCTCTCTCTTTTGTTAGCCCCTTTTTGTATCCGCTCTTCTTCACCACATAGTGTCCCGGCGGTAACTCAGGCTTTACTTTGGGTACCTGAAATATCAGTGGAAGAAAATGAGGGATTGCTCATTCTAATATTAGCATGGGGGCCCACCGACCAATTCTGCTCTAGCCTATCAACTTCCCTCTCTGGATCCACTATCTTAATAGCAAAAACACTTACACCCTCATCACCAGACTCCTCATCACTACCTATATAAAAACTGACTACATCCCCAACGAACTCCAAAGATAATGACCCTCTCCCTAAGTACACTTTAGTGCCGGCTGTTCTCATAAATGGTCTTCCATGTCCAACACATAAAAGTCTGCAGGGAAGAAAAACCTATCTACCTTAACCAGCACATTTTCTACAACTCCCCTAGGGCGAACAGTCGACCCATTAGCTAATTGGACTAGAATATTTGTGTCATTTAAAGGTCCAAGTCCTAATTGCTGGCATAAAGAGTACAGGAAGACATTTATAGCGGCCCCTAGATCTAACATAGCACGGTCAAAATTAGTGTTGCCAATTTGGCAAGGGACAGTGAGCATACCTGGATCGTCGAACTTACAAGGCATGCGCTGTTGGTAGATCGCGGACACTCTTTCTCCGGCTGCTACTCTGCTGGTTTCTTCCTTCTTTTGCTTCCTTTTTACCGTGAAAAGCTCCTTGAGGAACTTCGTGTACCGCGGTATACTTTGCACCAGCTTGAGTAGAGGAATATTCACGACACATTTATTGAAGATTTCGAACAAATCTTTATCGTCCGCTAGCCTTCTAGTATCCTTTAGTGCTTCTGGGAATGGGCCTGGATGCTTCTCTGAATCGAGCAGAGGGAAATTCGGGCGAACATAGTTGCTTTGGCGGAGCTTGAAGTCACCTCTCGGACCATCTAATTCTTCTTCCTCCATCGGACTTTCTTCTTCACATTTTTCCTTCTCGGCCTCGACATTTTCTGCAGACCATAGGGCGTGGCATGCTCATCCAGACGCGATCGCACTAAGCTAGACGAGGTTGCGCTTAGTGAGACGCGGTCGTGTCTCTGTCTCAGTAGCCAAGGCACGTCGCACTCGGTAGCGTGCGATTGTGTTTGATTTCCGAAATCTAGGTCCGTCATAAGGCAGTCGCACACCAAGGTGGTGCGGTTGCACGGTCCTCTAGAGTGTGGGGCACAGACGTGTTGGTCTATGCGCAATCGCGCATCGGATTTTATAAGGGGCCCGCGATCGCGCATTTCCATGAACGGGCGCGCCTCTGCCGGGTCTTGTATTGCCTCTTCCTCTTGTCTTGACTTCTTCTCGTTGTTTTTATCCCTTCTCAACGCCATTGCACTGACGTTTTTCAAGTTCTGCCTCGTTCTTGCCACGTTCTGGTTCGGGTTCACAACCGTCTGGGCCGGTAGCTAATTGGAGTTGTTTTGTGCTAATGTCAAGACGGTCAACGCTATCTTCCCCATTTGAACTTCTAGATTCTTTAGTGTTGAGTCAATATTCTGGGCAGTTGAAGCAAGTGTGCGACGGTCTTCTCCACGTATTTAATCATTTCCATAGTCAGAACTCCTTGATTCTACTGCTGCTACTCACGAGGCCTCCACCTCTGCTGGTCCTGCTGAGCTCGGTATTGTGGTTGAAAATTCTGCTGATTCTCCCATGGACTAGGAAGTCCATATCCTCCCATCGCGTTCACTTCCACGATCGTATCGTCCCTAAGCTTGGGACATGCCTCCAAATGGTGACTAGTACTTGCATAAATACCGCAGGGTCGCGCGGGGCGCTGCTCTCCAGTAGGTACCAATTTCGAAAGCATTTTTTTTATCTTGGCTATCTTTACAACCATTCTTGATCCTTCTACGCTCGAGTTTGCGGCGTTGACAACTCTTGTGATGTACGTCCTTCCAAAGCTCCTCGTGCTCTCGACCATATCTTGCAACTTGTACATCACGTCCTTTGTGGTCATCTTAAGAAAACTTCCTCCACACGTTGCATCTACAATCCTTCTCTCATTAGACAACATCCCTTGAGTAAGAAACAACACCAGGTCCTGCTGTTCATAGCCATGGAAAGGGCAACTATCGCACAACCCTTTGAACCTCTCTAAATAGTCGTATAACGACTCTCCCTCCTTTTGTTCAACCTGTGCGATCTCCCTCTTCATGTGTTTTCTTTCTTCATCGGAAAGTACCGGTTGAGAAACTCTCGGTGCAACTTCTCCCAGTTGTCAATAGTGCTTGTAGGGAGGTGGTAGTACCATGCTCTATCCGTATCCTTCAAGGTAAAGTTGAATGCCCTCATTTTGATTTGTTCCTCTGACACGTTGCCTGGCTTCATCGTCATACAAATGTCATGGAATTGATTGAGATGCATAATAGGGTCTTCTCCGGGCATCCCATGGAAGGTGGGGAGTAATTTGATCACTCCGGACTTGAGTTTGAAGGTCACCCCCGGTGCAAGTGGTGGTAGAATCACCGCTTGAGACTGCTGCGTCAACTTCGGAGTAGTGCACTCCCGCAACGTCTTGTTTCCAACGAGGGTGTTCTATTGCGCGTATGTTTCAAGAAATTGATTCATGAGCAATCGATTGGCCTCCAATTGTTCTGGTTCTTGCGTCGGTGCCTCATTGCTGACAGGAAGGTCTCCCTGCTGCATCGTTTCAACGGCTCTCTCTTTTAGTCTTCTTCTAACAATACGTTGATTTTTGGAATAAGCTCAACAAGGAAAGGATTAGTATCACGGGTACTGACCATTAACTAGTCAGACCCGCAGTTAATCAAGCTAATACTGTAAGAAAAGAAAATTGGTTCCCCGACAACGACACCATTTGATAGAGAGGTCGTTAGGCCCTCTAATCAAAGTAATTTACTCCTCTACTAAAGTATAGTGGCAAGTAGAGGTCAAATCCCACAGATAACCGAAGCAATTAGTTCTTATGGTATTATAAAGACTAACTAGTGAAAAGTAACTAATTAGGGGATTGTGAAAACTGTTTCGATTGTTTTGATTAATTGGGAAAAACACTTCATATGGTTGGTCTAACCTACTAGTCTGATTCAATGGTCCTAGGTTCATTCTATTTGGGTTCTATCTCTATTCCTAATTCCTTTATGTCCTCTAAATTTCCCTAATCCATATACTCATATTGCTAGTTAGGTCAACTAGTCCTAACAATGTCTTACCTGTCAACCTAGCCTTGAAACTATCAAGACTAACTCCAAGGCATCATTAAGTTCATGAATAAATAGGAAGGTATATTGTCCTTGGCGCCTATACCTCATTAATCTCCCTATCCTACAAGTCCAACTAGTCCAATTAGAGATTCTTACTACTAAGAAGGCAAGTTACTCCAACTAGGATAAACCATGCCCTAGAAATATTAAATCGAACTAACAACCTAGGTGATCAATCTAGAAAGTGCATTCAATTCAATAAATATTACGCGTAAGAGATTAAAGCAATAGAGACATAATAACATTAAGAACCAAGGATAAGAACCTCACATTGAATCACATAGAGGCGCGAACCAACCATACAAAGTCAAAGGAGATTACTCCTGGCTCATTGCAAATAACCTAATGAAATGTATTCTGGAAAAAATGAGATCATTAGGGAGAGGTAAAGCTCTCCGTATTTATAAGAAATGAGTAAGCTAACCCTAAATGAGAACCCTAAAATGAGTTGTGTGAAGGCCCAGCCCGAAATACACATGAAACCAAGGTAGAAAGCCACTTAAAGTCTCGGAACTAGGGCTTCTCGCGGTGTTGTGGCGGATGAAGGCGCGGGCGCGTGTGTAACGGCGCGATCACACCGTCTCCTAAGAAGGTGGTGCGTGGGCGCGTCGATGGTAGAGCGGTTGCACCACTGTGTGGCTCGTCCTAGCTTGCTGCGCGAGCTAGGCGCGGGTGCGCTCGGGGAAAAGTGCACTTTTCCGCCTCTTCTTCACTTGTATTGCTCTTCGCCTCCCGCGTCTTCTCCCTTGTGCATGTAATCCTCATAAATGTACTCTTTGCTCCACGACGTCGGGATTATAGAAATACGCTCTTTTTTTGTGTCCTTTTACGCCTATAGTTGATGCTAAATCCCACTCTTAATGGTGTACAAAATGCCACCAATTAGTATACCACCACAAACTTGCTAATGTAGTCTATGAGGACATGGTTTATGAGTCTCATGAAGGTAGATGGTTCATTGGTGAGGCCAAATGGCATGACAAGCCATTCATAGAGACCAAACTTAGTCTTGAAGGCAGTCTTCCACTCATCATCCTTCCTCATTCTAATTTGGTGATAGTCACTCTTAATATCAATATTGGAGAAGCAATTGGCTCCATGGAGCTCATCTAGTATGCCATCAAGTCTAGGTATGGGATGCCTATACTTACTTGTTATGTTGTTCATGGACCTAAAGTCCACACACATTCTCCATGTTCCCTCCTTCTTAGGCACTATCAATAATGGCACAGCACAAGGTGACATGCTTTGCCTAACATAGCCCTTCTTCAAAAGCTCTTGCACTTGATCCTCTACCTCTGGACTCTCCTTTGGGTTCATCTTGTAGGCTGGCCTATTAGGTAGTGTGGCCCCTGGGATGAAGTCAATTTGATGCTCTATGCCTCTGAATGGTGACAGTCCTTCAGGTAGCTCCTCAGGGAACACTTCCTTGAAGGATTCTAGTACTTGTTGTATGGAAGGAGGGAGTCCTTCAAAGCTTCCTTCTGAGGCTAAAGTGTGAATCTTGTTCATGCACATGAGCCTTGTATCTCTAGGTAGACATTGATCATGGATTTCGTCCTTTAAAGATAGCAATGTAATATGTCCCTTGTCTTGCCCTTGGACCTTGTTCCTTGCTTTATCCTTGCTTGTTCATTTCTCCTTCACCTTGTCACTAGTATTAACCTTCTCTTTGTTCCTCTTTTGCTCTGCAACCTCAACAATCTGTAAAGGGGTTATAGGCTTCAGAGTAATATGCTTACCATTGAACAAGAAAGTGTACTTTTTAGAAAAACCATTATGGTTCACTTTGTTATCAAGTTGCCAAGGTCTTCCTAGGAGTATATGACAAGCTTGAATATGTAGTATGTCACATAAAATGGTGTTTATATAATATGGCCTATCTTAAAAGTCACCTTACATTGTCTATGAACCTTAAGTTCACCACAAACATTCATCCAATGTAACTTATGAGGCCTAGGATGTAAGACAGAGTTAAGTTGAAGTCTGGTTACTAATTCAGTGCTAGAAAAATTACAACAACTTCCTCCATCTATGATCAATTCACACACCTTATCTTTGACTAAACACCTAGTATGGAACAAGTTCTCTCTTTGGTTATCTTCTACTAGCTCAGATTGAGCACTTAAAGTCCTTTTGCATATCAAAATTTCACCTTGCTTATATTCTAGCTCATCTTCATCAACTAATTCATTGTCATGCTCATTTATGTGATTAAGGTTATGGTTTTCATCTTGATCACTCTCTGAGTAATATTTTCCTAGAGGGTTAACTATCATAGTTCTCTTGTTAGGACAATCTCTCATATAATGACCCTTTCCTTTACACTTAAAGCATTCAATGTTACTAGTCTTAGGATTCATAGAAGTAGTGGCATTAGGAGGGTTAGAAGTACTCCCTTGTTGCCAAATATGGTGCCTTGGGGCTTAGGGAGCTGGTTTGATGCTCCTTTTTAAGGTTCCCTTTGGGGGTGAACATCCTTAGCTTGGTTAGGTGTAGAAGTTCCAACCTTCCCTTACCAAGCATTGTTGGAGTTACTAGTCTTTGTTCCTTGGAAATCTCTAGCCTTGAGCTTTCTTTCAACTTTAATGGCATTATGCAGAAGCTCAGTGCTAGTGTTGTATGGATACAAGTCAACTTCCATAGAGATGGAAGAGTTGAGCACTCTAAGATACCTAGCATTGGTGGCTTCATCATCTTCCCTTACATTGACTTTGATCATAGCTACTTGCATAGCATTTAAGGCTTCCTCTACACTCATGGACCATTGTCTAAGACTTTCAAGTCTTTGTCTAAGTTCTCTAGAGTAGTGTGCATGTATGAACCTTGCCCTCATCAAAGCTCTCATCTCTTTCCAAGTGTTCACTGGTGGTTCATAATGGACTCTTCTAACTAGGTTGTCCAACCACATCATGACAAATCCTTGGAATTTAAGGGCAGCCAACTGAACCTTTCTTAGCTCAGGGAAGTTGTGGGAAGTCCACACTTGCTCCATCTTCTTTTCCCAATCCATGTATAGGTATGGATCACACTTGCCTTCAAATGTGGGTAGCTTGACCTTCACCTTGCCAAGACCATCTTCTGGTTCTCTTGGTCTATCCCCTTGATGCCTTGACCTTTTATCCCACCCTCCTTGTTCCATGAACCTATCACCCTGCATGTCATCAACAAAATCATCATCATATCCATTCATATAAGGAGAGTTGTGTTCAGAAATTTCCCTTTGAACACGGATATGTGGTACGTTAGGGACATGTGTTTCTTGAGCTCTAGGATCTCTCCGAATGGGTCCTTGACTAGGTTGTGTCCTTCCCATTTATGCTTCTTCTTGAGTAGGTAAGGGTGCATTTGGGAGAATGTTTGAAGGTCCTCCAATGTCAAACTGAGTATGAAGTTGGGTAGGTGGTGTCCTAGGCACGGTCACTCTTGTTTCCAAGGTAGCTATCATACTAGTAAGTGAGGCTACATGGTCATTAAGGGACCTTAGGAGGGTCATCATCTCAGGTTGGTTAGTTTGGCTTTGATCTGAGTGAATGGGTGGGGTAGGGTCTGGTTTAGAACCATGGAGTGAGCCTTGGTTAGATTCGGACATGATCAAGAAACAAACACTGAAATTGGTTAAGTGTTAGGATAATAATAAGTGTACGAGTAGTGATCTTTGGTGGCTCTCTCTAACCACTCTAGTTAATGTGCTCCCTATAATTTTGCTTATTTGTGAAGAGTAACACACAAAGAATCAGTACACACAATTGATCACCATAAACAAACTCAAGAGCTAGGTAAGAAAGGGTCTCAAAGTTCACTACTTGACTACTCTTGACTTAAAAGAAGTGTAAAGTAAGCAAGTGTTTAATATTGAGAAAACAAGTTAGGGAATTACCTCAGGCTTGAACCTTTAATGTGGAATTGAGAAGCTTCAGTTTAAGTCCGGAGTGTCTAAGATAGGTGAGGTAATGAGATGGTTCAAGCCTTGACAACTTGGTTGCCGGCTAAGCCAAAGAGGGTTAAATCTTAGGCTAGGTGTGAGAGGATCATGGAAATCCTCTCTCCTCCTTGTCTTGGATGTCTTTAGATTCACTTGGACATGTACAAAATGTTTTAAAAGAAACGTTACAATAAAAAGTCACAAGACTACCTTAAGGTGCTACCTCTTTTTATGTTTAAGCACCTGTTTTCCCAATGTTTTTCTTTCCTCTTTTTTTACAATCTTGGAAGACCAAATATGGGAAAATAGAGTAGGTAACTTGTTGGTGAAAAGGCATGAATGACCTGGTCTATGGCACAAGGCGAATTTGCAGGGGGGCACGTAAAAAATGGGTGCAAGTCCAGCTATTGTCCACCAGGTAATAGGGTGAATGACAAGCGATTTAGCCGCTTTCCCATGCGGTTTCCTTTGAACCGTTTCCTTTGATTTCTGTTGTAATCTGAAGTCAACAACTTTGAATAGTAATGTGACTTGTTGGGACACAATGGGGACGTGTTTGGTTCGAGGATGGCTCAAGCTTTTTGTGGCTTCACACAACCGCAAATTTGTGTATTCTGCCCAGGTAGTGGGTTTGGCTAGGTGTGATATTGACACTCCTTATTTGAACTTACTGATCCTCAAGGACACTTCAAGTCTTTGGCTTCCTTCCTGCAAAAGATCTCACCAGAGTAGCAAGAGCAACAAGAAGTACACAATGCACAAAATTGGGTTCGGGACTATTTTTGTTCCTGCAACCAGTGTAGTTGCAAGGAGGTTGATTTAATGGCTTGGCTTGTGAAGTGAGCCTGAGCTCTGATACCACTTGATGTAGGGATGACTCCCTTCTATCTCGATCTATACAACGCAAGCATACACAAGAGAAAGCAACGACAAACTTAGATAGTCTCCAATGGGCACTATCTTAGGAAAACAAGAGAATGAGATAGAAAAGAGAGATAGATTGATGCTCCAAACCTCCCTTACTCAAACATGAGCACCTTGGACTTAACCTTGGAACAACATGAAGAGAGAAGAAGACCCTTTGCCTACAACTCAACACAAGAGGAGATAATGACTCCTAAAGCACCAAGATGATGTCTAGTGTGGTTTGTGGTAGGGAAATCTCGGAGTACTCTTCACAAAAGACCTAGGACTGACATTGTTTCAAGCATGAAGCTTGAGGGTTTCACAAGTGTTCTTATGACTATTACAAGCAAAGTTTTCAAAATTACAAAAGGTCCTAAAACATAGTTTTTAGAGAGCTTATATACCCCTATGGAACCTGGCCTTAGAGCACTCTAAACATACATAAATTAGGTCTAAAATAGCCTTAGAGAAGCTCTTGATATAAAGTGAGATCAAGGCTCTAAGGGTAATCGTTGGGAGGTAACTTGGGTTGAATTTGCATCCATCTTAGGTTACTTGTTGAGCTGTGAACTTGTCATGATAGTTGTTGAGTAACTTCTCCTCTGAGGCATAATAGAAGATTGGAAGCAATGATGTTCATCTCACGGGCCATGGAGGTGCACAAAGTGGCTTGCTTGACCATGTTTGCAAGGTCTTCCTCTAGCTTCCTTGCTTTGGCTTTTGTGACTGGCCCTTGTGTGGTTGGCCAGGGAATTGCCCTCCATCGGCCTTGGACTTACTATCTGATGGAGCTCGGGTTGGGCCTTTTGAGAATAGTTTTCTAGTGTTAGGTTAATAAATATAGGGTTGAGTTGTGCCTCCACCCTATCTTGCATTTTCATAGTTTGAGTTTTACGTAGTTTTACAAAGAGGCAGGAGTAGTTTCATTACTTTGTTCAACTTGTGGAAGCCAACAGATGAATTGATTGTAAAACTTCTATCATTGGTTCTTAATTATATCATAGTTGTTGCATATCTCTTTCCCTTTAATTGATTATTGAATTGATTTACCTATCTGTCGTGATCAACTAGGTAGAATAAGTCTGTTCAAACTCCTAGGTCTAACTTGTCCGAGTTAGAGAGTCTTATCATTAGGTAGTAAATCAACACATGACCTAGTTGGGTGTGTCATCGTAGGGAGAGTTATTTATGTGTTAAATATCGGTCTAAAACTAATGGTACTACATGTTCCTATTTATTCCCGAGTTCATTGTTGCTTATGTATTAAATCTTGATAGTTTCAGGGTTATAGTTAAGTAAGGGCTATAGGACTAGTTGGACTATTAGCTATATAAGAACATGGATTAGGAAAACTATAGGATATGAAGATTAGAATGAACCCGAATATAATTAAGAAGTCAAGGATCAATCAATCAATCTGTTAGGTGGATACTTGTTGAGCAAGGTTCTTTCCCATAATTGTTTTCAAATCAATCATTAGTTTAGTCTAGTTCATTCCCCTTTTGGTTACTTTAAAGTTGATTGGATTAATTTCACAAGAACAAAACACCTGATTCTTTGTGGGATCGACCCTTTCTTGCCACTCTACTTATAGTGGAAGCTGGTTAGGTAATTATTATTTTGACGCGGCTAAACGATGCTCGTCAGCAGTACCCTCGGCTTCTTTAGAAGATTGAATGTTCTCTTGATCTTGTATCTCATGGAGGTTGAATTTACCAGTAAGCACAACCACTGGTAATTCTTTCCTCCTTTAAGTCATGAGCATGATTCTCTTGGTTGTGTCGGGTTTTTGATTGATTCCATGAATGAAAGTCAAGGATAGCTCCCAAACTTCAATAGCGACTCTTGCAGACACCATCTTGTTGGTTAGGACTCAGAAAGGAGAGTGGTAATCGGATATGGACATAGTCTCACTCATTCGGAATTAGTGAAACTCACGTTGCAGCTCAAATTTTCTGTTTTTCCTCATGTCGCCACTGCCACGGTGCATGTCTATAATATCTTTCCACATGGCTTGAGTGGTGGATATGCTCATAATCATGTCCATGTCCTTGCGTTGGAGCGCATTCAAGATCAGCTGCCTTGACTTTGCGGTTTTCTCCATCAGGGAATATTCAACAGGACCCCATGGATGTTCTTTGGTTGCAACTGTCACCTTTTCATCGCCATTATCTATGATCATCCAACACTGATAATCAGTTTGTGGATATAGCTGTGAGTCATGACTATCCTCCAATCAACCTCGCCTTCGATTAAGAGATGGGGCTTATTTAGAGAGATCCCGAGGTTGTGGGTGTTGCTAAATGCTTTGTCTTTCATCATGGTTGAAACTTCTGGATTAAGTGAAGGTTTCTTGGTCAGACTCAGGCTCTGATACCAATTGTTGGATTTGTGTGTGTGTTTGTGTGTGGAGGGGGGGGGGGGCTTTTCACAAACAAAGTCTCGAGGAAACTTAGAGTTTGATTAATTGAGGAAGAAAGAAGCAAAAAGATAGAACAAGAATTTCACTCAAAGATGAGAACCTTAGATCCTATTGATCAAGGATAAAACTCATCACTACGCTTTATTACTCTTTTAAGCTTGCTTACAAGTATTTAATTCATACAAATCACTCTCTCTCTCTAGTGATTGAATGATCTCTTTCTCAAAGATGAACTAAAATAGTTTAAGCTCCCTTATAAAGAATAACTCTCAAAACATGAAAACTCGTAACCCTTTCTAATTACAAGTTTCACCTATTTATAGAGAAGCTAATAAGGTAGCTTTCTATACAACTGATGTAAGCACACCTTCTAAACGTGCTAAAACCCTATGGCTCTCAAGAAAACCTTTCTTGATTCAGTTGAACTGCTTTTGAGAACGCTTGTGCTTGCGCCACGTGGTAGAGTTTGCTCTTCACTCTTCAGAGGCGTGCTCACCACTTGCACAAATAAGCTAACACGTGTATTGTTGTAAGCGCTGGAGAAAATGCATCTTGCACTACTTGAAAGCAGTTAAGCTGCATATTTAACACGAGTTGTATATGAGAAACTCTAAAAACGTGTTTTCTCCTTCTTTTTCCATTCACGTACGCGCTTCTCTACTTCTCAGCTCTCTGACATGCTTAGTCTCTCTATGGATTTTTAGGGCGACCATCTCACTGATAAACGACCTCCAAAACTCTTAAGCGCGACCCTTATGGTTATTATTTACTATAGCGAGACTTGTTAACTATTAGCTTGACCATAAAACTTATAAGCAAGACCTGTAATACTTAAAACACATGAAAACAATCACATACTAAATTTGTCATCATTAAAACTTAAGAAATTGGGTTAAGCTAATGCTAACTAAACTAACAAATGATTTAAAACAAAAAAAGCAAATATAGCATACTTGCCCAAGTCATTAGCACTGAAGAAGATATAACAAAGGACTATGATATTGGATATTTTCTTATACTACATTAGTGAGCTGCAGAAATAGTTAGGAAAACAATTGAACAACAGGTAAGGATTGTCTGCACTTCAATATTTGAATGTAAAAATGATACTAAAGTGAGAAATGAGCACAAGTTTATGGTAATTTAAATATATAAAAAGTACCTAGTAACGCTAAGAAAATTGAAACTACTGTAAACTCACAAACCCAATCATCATGCAAAAAATATGAGATTGTCATTATAAACTTCTTGAAACCGAAAAGTAAATAACTAAAAGTTAGATCAGTTTCTTAAGGTGAAATATTTTCCCTCATGATCTAACTGTTGTAGTTCTGAAAGAAGAGAGGCATGTATCAATTGGAGTTGATAAAGGCTGGCCTGTGCCAAGGCAACCACCGAAGACATATAACGACGACTGCAGAAGACAAACTGATTGACAAGGTGACAACATAGGACGAGAAAGGCCAAGAGACAGACAATTAGGACAACAATGAAAGTCTACTATAAGGGAAAGGAAATGATTTTGATGAAAGGCTGCCTTGCTGGTGGAGACGAACACAATGAGTCAAAGGTTAGGGCGAGAAGGAGAGAAGAGACTTGTGAAGGTTGGCCGCCTTGAGTGCTGGTGGAGACAAAGAACACTAAGTCGACTGTGGGCGAGAATGAGAAGGATAAGAAGAACAGATGGGGAAAGTGATTCTTTTAAGAAAGTAATCCCTTCCTATATCATGGGTTTATGATAAAAATACTGACAAATATTATGTGTTTTTAATCTGATTTATAGATTTAATATCTCCTGGATATTTTTAAAAAGAAAAATTTGCTAACAAACACCCTTATATGGGTGAATTTGATTTAAAACACCTCTTATATGGATAATTATAAAGCTCTACCCCTGATATTGGTTCAGTCAGAAAATCCCTACCCCTGCCCTTTATTCCGTTAAAAATCCGTTAAGAATAGATGAGTTTACTATTTTACCCTTAACATTGTTTCAAAGAAAAACTTGGAAAAAAATTTGGGGAAATAAATGGGGGGCATTGGGATTCGAACTCGAGAGGTTCAGGTTCAATCTTCGACCAAGAGACTGTCTGTGCAATTTGTTTCATGTGTATATATCATCATTTTTTTTAATTTATTACCTCTTCACAAGTACTGTTCATCGTCTTCCCCATTCGTCTTTCCCATTTTTCCGAAAAATAATCTTCAATTCAATGGAGATTGGATACGGAATCAAGCCGGGAACTGAGCATTATTGTCGTGTGGTGGATATGTTAGGAAGAGTCGGGAGGTTGAAGGAGGCTTTGAGGTTCGCTGAAGAATTGGGGAAAGAGGAAAATGTTGTTCGAGCTTGGGGTTCAGTGTTGTTTTCTTGCAGGATTCATGGGGAGTATGAATTGGTGAAGATTGTCGGTGATAAATTGGTAGAATTGGACGAAAGTGTCTACCATGTACTGGTTTCGAATGTTCATGCAGATGAAGGGAATTGGGAGGATGTTGATCGAGTTAGGATGGAGATGATAGAGAGAGGGTTGAGGAAGAACGTTGGATGTAGTTGGATTGAGATTGGAGGTGGTATTAGTTGTTTTGTGTCGAAGGATAAGAGCCATGAAAGGTGTGAAGATGTGTATAAAACCCTAGAAATGTTGGCTGGGGAAATGATGAAGCCTGGGAGATCAGCTGAAACGAAGCTAAGTGAATGATGAGTTTATATCAGCTGAAACAATTTTGATCAATTTAAATAAATCTTTCGGAAAAATGGGGAAGATGATGAACAGTATTTGTGAAGAGGTAATAAATTAAAGAGATGATGATATGTACACATGAATCTAACAGCATGGACGGCCTCCTGGTCAAAGGTTGAACCCGAACCTCCCGGGTTCGAATCTCAGCGCCACCCATTTATTTCTCCAAATTTTTTTCCAAGTTTTCGTTTGAAACAATGTTAATGGCAAAATAGTAAATTCATCTATTCGGTTCCTTAACGGAATAAAGGACAGTGATGGAGATTTGCTGACGGAACCGATATAAGGGATGAGGCTTTATAATTATTTATATAAAGGGTGTTTTAAGTCAAATTCACTCGTACTGATATGTTTGTTAACAAATTTCTCTTTTAAAAAACTTCTAACCTTGAATTTTTTATCAAGAATTTTACTCAACCCTTCAGAACAAAGTGACAATGTATCTTTTGGGTATTCACGCTAAAAAATTCCCATTTACATATATTTAACGTTACTAATTTCCGACTCCACCACTATATACAATATATATTATAAGCAACAATGATTATTTTGAGAGTATGATTCACACGTCCAAGCATTCTGGTCAATTTGTAAAGGTCAAATCTCGAATTCGACTCTTGTTTGAAAGTATGTATAAAAATATGTTGATAGAGAATCTATCACTTTTTGTGCTGCCATCTGATTTAAACACAAAATAAAGATAATAAAACATACTAGAAGGCAAGCACAAATATATTGTTTCAATGCCTAATCTATAACTTAGAAACAAATGATAAACCACTTTGTATGTACTTAAAGTCTAGGCCCTCTTTTATAAAATGATGAATTTAATTCATCTTTTCATGCGATTAAGAATAATTCTTTTAAAAATGACAAAAAAGATTCTAGCCCTCAAACTTAAATTCTCCATATCATTATTGATCATTAAACTTTGCAAATTTTCCATATGGTGTAACCAAACCTATACTATAGCTACCATCATTACTCAAGGAAGAGAAGTGTATGTGGATTATATGCACGCCGTCATCTTTAAAGTCATGAATGTACAACTTATCATCATTGATCTCATCAACCTAAGTACTAACTTAGGTCTAAAGACTACATGGTATAATTTGTAAGTAGAACATGGTATAGAAGATCGTTCCAGGTATCAGGGAGGCCAGCAAGGCACCAATGGGTGCAATCCGGTACATGCCCATGAACCTTGTTTCCGTAGAAAGAGGGATGAGCATCTGCGCGAAGCTGAGAAAGATGGGATATGTCCAGAAAGTAAGGTGCGTGTTTCATTCCTGTAAGCACACTTTTTACTATTCTTATGGCCGGATTGTTAGGCAAGTCTTGTCCTTCTCCTTCGATTGGTACTCGAATATCTACACACCCTTTTGTATGCGGAACGCCTCCTTCTCTTCCCCTAAATAACCAATCCCGGCCATATCAATAACAAACAGATTCACGTAAGTATGTGTAGTCAATGACGGATCTATGGAGTCAGTGGGATAAAATATTATTAGGTAGACTATCAATCAACATAAAATTGTTTATAGTTGAAGACAAATAGGAACAAAATCATCAAATAGAAAGATCAAATCATAAGTTTTAATTGGATTATTTTTAATTATCTTCTAGAAAAGGGTTTTTCAATGGGAGCTATAGTAACATAGAAACATATAGCCTCAACTCGACCTACATACATCCGAAATTGCGTATTTTCTATATGTATAATTATAAAGTCAAATATTATGCAACCCTAGCTAGATAAAGAGAAAAAACTACGTATATGTATAAGGCAGATAAATGTGCATGTGCGTTCAAACTGACACGGAAATTTGTTAAACTTTTATGCAAATTGATCATACTCTTAATAATCATTATAAAGTTAATGGAGGCTTTACCGGTAATGTGAGGGTGAGATTCCTTGATAGAAGACTTTAGTTTTGGTGGGATCCATGTTTTGATCGATCCACTTGGCCCAATGCTCTAAGGCTATTTTGAAAGCTAAGCTTCTATCCATGTCTTTGTAAATCTTCCCTTCAACTTGCATGCAATCCCATCTACAACCACACATCAATTGAAGTATTAGCTAAAGCATTTAATCTAATTTCACATGATTCATGTGTTATAGCCTATAGGCTTAATATATTATTGCACACTTATATGATACATACGGTTGGAGGGGCTTTCGGTAGAACCACCAATGGTAAGAATCAAAGATGAGAAGATCTATTCCTCTCCATTTATCTCCCTTTATGTAATCAAGCTTTAATAACCTCCTTCCTTTGCTTTCCTCTTCAATCTCCACCAGAAATTGGTGCCATTGCATCATTATTGACAGTTCATACTCCTGCAATATTAATGTACAATATTCGTAATGACAAATCAAAGCTTTAATATTCTCCTTCCTTAAGGAAGGGGACTTTCTAACTAATTTCCTAACCTAATTACAATAATGAGATCACCTATTCTACAATTTGTTCTTCAATATACTCTAACCATCTAACTGGTAAAATTTTATACGTTTTAATTAGGAATGAGGATCTGGTGTGCTCTTATGATGTGAAGTGCGAAGTTTCTCGGGTACACATATAAAACGATAATGTTCACATATAACACACAATCGTTCAGTTCTAAGAGGATAAAAAACCACCCAGAAAACGTAAAAGAAAAACAAAAATAAAGTTCACCATTAATTACAAAAATGTCACCGTGTGGATGGCATGAAGTATCCAGGCTCCGTTTAAACAATTTGTTGGACAATACTCAACGCAATTACCACAAAAGATACAGATCCCGAAATCAATACTGTAATTAAGCAATCGTTTCTTTCGAATATCAGTTTCCAAGGCGGAGGCCCAAGAAACCACTCGACCTCGTACATCTGTAACAGTCACAATGGTATTGTTAAAACCGGCTTGAACATAAATAACCCCTTTTGGTATGTTATAGCCATTTCTGTACATTCAATGTACTCTACGGATAGAGGAATACATAGAGTTGAACATACTAAAATAAGAAATTGAAAGTTTTAATCTCATCCCTCCATTTTCTAATCTAATAACTCAACATTCTTCGCATTTTACATCATAAAGACACTTTACACCGGAACCCACCTCTTTAATTAGTACTAAGTGTTTATTAAATATATTTAGAGGAATATTTTGAAGTACAAATTGTGGAAGCTAGAGGTGATCCACAATCATGACGATTACTTAATTTAGTACATACATTTCACTTGTTTTATTATAATTGAAATTAATTTAAAACTAGTAAACTTATATTCGTCTAACGTATTTAAACATTCTAATTGAAATTTATTTTAAATTAAACATACATTCAGTTATCTAAATATAATTTCTAAAAAAAGTAAATTCCTAAAATAATGAACACTATGATATCTTAGTCCAATGATATGAATGCATACTGAAAAAGCGATATTTAACTTGTTAAGTTGAGAGACCTACCGGTAGATGAAACAAGTAGACGGGTGGATCTTGCGATAAAGTATACTTGGCATTTGGTAGTGCCGAGTGTATTAAGCAAGTAAGCGATTGCCATTGATTCATCATCAACGAATCTCCGACGAACATTATTTTCTTCCCTTTATACCTTCTTACGAATTCGTGCACGTCCAATCTTAATTTGTACAATTAAAATGTAATTATAGACTGTAACAGATAATTATGGCAAAACGAGTGAAATAGTTTAAGTACCTTGGGAGGTCGCATCCGTTGGGCTGCCATTTGTACTTAAGGTAAGAAGAATCTGGTCGTCCATTTTGTTGGCAATCGAATTCGAATCGAATAAATGGACAAGAAGAAGAGTTATAAGGTGGGAAAGATTGATTTTCATACACCCATTTCCCTTCAAAGATGTTGCATGAGCTTGAAGTTCCATTGTCACCATTGATTTGCTTTCCATTTGATAATACAGTAATAGTATTCAAAAGGAGGAGAATGAAAATAACCAGAAGAGGAAACAAAGAAGACATGTTTCGTTTGTTTGATTAATGATGATATTGATGAAGATTTGGTAGTCCTTCGTATTGTATATATATAGTACTTGAGTTGGTCCATTTTGGATGCGGCATTATTAGAATTTAATATGCTATTAGTTTAAGCTTATCCTATCATGAATATTTCATTTGATATATTATATAAAGGATGCAATGTCCATGGCATAACTCAACTAATTGGATCCATCTAAGTTTTCTAATACTAACTTATAATTAGAAGATATGGAGTAATGTAATGGGACCATAGTTGAAATAAAATCGTTAGCATTATTATTATTATATGTATAATTTCCTATAGGATTTGTGAGACAGTAGGAAATATGAAGAATCAAGCAAGTGTGTAATCACGAAAAAATAATAAGTTTGCAAAGTGATGAACCTAAAATTAGAACTGAAATCCACCCGAGAAAAACCTAAGATTTCGATTGGATAAATTAAGATATAAAATTTGTAACATAATAAACTGCTTAAATACTTTAGGCCAATCAACAAAAGAATTTCAAAAGTGCGGATATTGAAAATCAAATGATATAAATCTAAAATACTGAAAATATTCACAACTAGAAAATAAGTCATTTACCAAAACTTCTTTTTACCTTTCTTAACGTTATAAAGCGTCGAAATAGCACTGCCGATGCTCTCGAAAAGTTTCGGTTTTGTCACAACCTCAAATAACCGATGCTTTTAAGCGTAATATGTCGGTGTTAATTGTGACGCTTTAAACCACCCTAAACAAACTTTCATCGTTTTTTTACAAAGCCGAAAATCCGCCAAATTAATACGTTTTGGATGATGAAAAGCAGCGCTGTCTACGACCATTTGCACTTTTATACCCTGGAAAGTGTCGTTAATCTGATTAGTTATATGTTTGGACGCATAAAAGTGTCGATAACTCCGACAATTCTTAGACACTCTTAACAATCATTTGCATTCTTAGACACTCAAAAACGTCGAAAAGTGCGACCATTGATAAGTTGAGACATTTAAAAGCTTCAAAATTGGTGTCTACATAAACAAGAAATAAAAATAATTATAAATTAATATAATACTACTAAAATATTAGTCTTACATATTAAGTTTTACATGCATGTTTGCATTGTTCGTGGAACTAAAGTAATATCTATAACACTTTTCAAAAAAAAAAAGAAGTAATATCTATAACAAGCACAAGCAAGTACACACCTAATGCCAAGTAAGAAAAGAAAAATTCAGATTACTATACAAAATATTTATCATCCAGCTAAGCATAAGTAAGGGCGAGTACTCAGTTTCGATGCATTCAATTCCTCAGCTGTCATATTTTTTCGATTAAGATAGAGGTTTTGTGCTCAATTTCTTGCGAAAAAATAAAATATGAAAGGCTGATTATAAAATTTAAAGAGTGATGTGACCTTGTTTGAAGAAAGGTCTCGTTGTCCCTAAATTGATTGATTGAATCTATAGTAGGACGAACTGATGCTTGAAAGTGGTGGTCATGAGGAAGCGATGCAGAAAGGTGATAGTTTTGATGTGATCCGGAGGTGAATTTGATATGGAATTCGGCCGAATGGTGGGATAAATTGGTCGTGGATGAATGTGTATATGGAGATGGATTTGGTGAATGATTAGGGCAAAGGAGCAAGCTCGACTAAGTCGTAATCGGTTTTGGGATTGTAGAGACGAAGGAGCAAGCTCAACCAAGCTCTTCAATGGACGTTGAAAGGAATTCAATGGAGGATAAACACTCAACACAAATTCAATAACAATTCAACGTGAAAGATAATGTTCTACAATGTAGGATTAAGTTGAGGAAGACTTTCATTTTCCTTAATCACAAAACAAAGGTAATAAATAAATTAAAATCCTAATAATAATAAACTAAGACCGAGCATCCATATGTGTCAATGAACTAATAAAACCAATAGAAATGCATAAAATAATAATATATAATATCCCGGGAAAAAACTGATAAACCCCATAGTTCAGAGATATCGATAACGAGGCGAATAACGATCAATATCTCTAATCTAATAGCTCCTGGATCTCTGCAGAATGTGTAGATGTCCCAATTGTCACTAAGCTCAGAATGGTTCCCTCATTTGTAGTTGGACATCCCTGAACTGATACGAGACTGGTCATCAATGATTGAGTCGCAGCTTGAATAGCTTTGGCTCGGGTTCTCGTGATGGGACCTATGGACCTTAGACTCATAGCCTCCTCTCGTCTGCAACTGTCATGATAGGTGAGGTCACATCATCCTCCCCCACTTGAGTGTGAAGTGTCCCCGCTTCACCCTCGTAAAACTCTCGCTCCACGTACGGTGATAAGTCTACAACATTTAAGGCCGGGTGCACACCATACTTGTCTGGGAGTTCTAGCTGATAGGCATTGTCACTAGTCACCTTGCCAACACGGTACAAACCATCACCCCTTTAGTCAAGCTTTGACTTTCAATTCGAAGGGAAACGCTCGTTCCACAAGTGAAGCCAAACCAAGTCACCAGGAGCAAAGACCATCCTGCGTCGTTCCTTGTTCCTCTGTGCCGAATACTGTGCTACTTTGCGCTCCAGCTGAGTGTGCATCCTAGTGTGCAGACCGGCCAATCTATTTGTTGTGGGGTTGTCTGTTTCTCTCAGTGGATATGGAGTCAAGTCCAGCAGCGTCAGCGGGTTCCGTTCATAGACAGTCTCGAACGGAGTCAACTTGGTACGGAGTGTCTGCACCTATTATAAGAAGACTCCATACCAGACAGTAAGTCCTCCCAGTTGCATGGGTTACTCTTCAGAACCGTTCGAAGGAGGGCTCCATGAGTACGGTTGGTCACCTCTATCTGACCATCCGTCTGGGGGTGATAGCTAGTAGAAAATAATAGTCGAGTACCAAACTTACCCCAGAAGGTTCTCTAGAAGTGGGCGACAAACTTGGTATCCCGATCAATAATAATAGTGCGCGAAATACCATGCAATCATACGACATTGTCGAAGAACATCGTAGCAACATCAGTGGGGTTACTAGTGTTCTTACATGTAATGAAGTGTGCCATCTTAGAGAACCTATCTACGACCACAAAAGTGGAATCCCTATCACGTCGAGACATAGGCAACCCAGTGATAAAATCCATGGAAAGATCTTCCCACGGGGCAGCTGGAATCGATAGAGGCATGTAGAGACCATGATGACTAGACCTGGTAACTCTTGCAATACCTCGTCTCACTATTGGCCATCTTAGGCTAAAAGAAGTGCTCTCAAAGTGCTTCCAAAGTCTTAGCCAAAAAAAAGTTCCCACGGCTACGTGCCTCCTCAATAAACAAGTGTCTAACATAGGATGAAGGAATGAAAAGCTTCCCACCCTTTTATAGAAAACCGTCATCAAGAAAATACTTAGCGTTCTCACGACCAAAGGATTTTCATTGCTCGAATAATGTAGAGAAGAAAGGATCAGTAGCATATAGATCCTTGAGCAATGCAAGTCCGAACAACTGTGTCTGGAGATAAGTAATGAGGACGTACCTGCGAGATAGGGAATCGGCTACCACATTCTCCTTACCTTTTTTGTGAACAATCAGGTACGGAAACGTCTCCATAAAATCAACCTAACAAGTGTGACATCGACTGAGAGTCATCTGGCCACACAGATAAGTAAGAGTTGCATGATCTGAGTGAGTCACGAACTCTGTTGATCACATATAGTGATGCCATGTCTTCAGAACCAATATCAACGCGCATAACTCTTTGTCGCATGTCGAGTAGTTTAGCTGTGCACTGGACAACTTCTCTAAGAAATAGCAATCGTCCTCTACTCCTGCAACAAGACATCTCTGATGTCGAAATCAGAAGCATTGCATTCCAACTCGAACCGACGGGTGAAGTTAAGAAGCCGCAGAAGTGGCACACAGTACAAGGCATCGCTCAGTGCGACAAATGTAGTGTCATGCCGTGGAAGCCAAGTAAGGGCCGCTGCCTTCTTGATCAGCTCGTGCAATGGGACGACTATAGTGATAAAATCACGAACAAACCATCTATAGAAACCAGCCAAACCAAAAAACGAGCGTACCAAAGTAGGAGTGGTTTGGCGTCGACCACTCCTGAATAGCACGGATGTTCTCTATGTCCATCTGCAGGTCTTCGTTGATGACGACGAAACCTAGGAATTTTGTAGAAGGAGAACAAAATACACACTTACCAAGATTGGCGTATAAGCTCTCTACTCTCAAACACTCTAAAACCAGATGAAGATGCTGAGCATGCTCATCTCAAGTCATAGAGTATATAAGAATATAGTCAAAATAGACAACTACAAACTTACCCAGAAAGGGTCTCAATACATGGTTCATGAGCCTCTTATATCTAGATGGAGCATTGGCCAGTCCAAATGTCATCACTAACCACTCATACATGCCATACTTTGTCTTGAAATCCGCCTTCCACTCGCCCCTCCTTCATGCATATCAGATAATAACCGCTCTTCAAATCAATCTTGTTGAATAAATGCGCACCGTGTAGCTTGTCTAGCATGTCATCAAGGCGAGGAATGGGATGTTTATACTTTACGGTGATGTGGTTGATGGCACGACAGTCCATGCACGTCCTGAAAGAACCGTCCTTCTTCGACACCAATATGACAGGAACAACGCACATGCTAAGAGACTCGCGCACATACCCCTTATCCAACAACTCATGCACATGCGTATGCAAAATCAATTTGGTGGCTCTGTAGGTGGCTCTATTTTGAAGAGAGTCTTCTGGGACAAAATCAATCTAGTGCTCAATGCCATGAAGAAGTAGAAGACCGTCTGGCAACTCGTCCGACATCACATCTCGAAACTCCTGCAAAACAGATAATATATAAAAGCCAAGTGCGGACTCTGTAATATGTAGGGCAGTAGGACTAGAAATGATTAGGAAACATGGCGACTTGACTTGGATGATGTCGGAAATAGTCATGCGTCGCGCCAAGAGAAGTCTCTGCTCACAACTGCCTTGAAGTGCAGAACTACCTGTAGGCCGTGGAATAGTATATTTGGAAGTTCTACGACCCTATACAACCTCAGATGGTTGTATCTGTGAAGAAGACGTGGAAGAAAATTTACCTTTTCCACCCTTTGGTTGCTCAGAACTCCATACATCACCTTTCCTTAAACCCTTAAGTGAAGGCTCAGAAGTTGCAGAAAGTCCTGAATGGATTCCAAAAGGTACCTATTGACCATGTCCGCTAACATTAGAGAATGTAAGGCGTATGGTGGTCACTTACCTGATATGACGAGTCCTGGTGACATGAAGAAGATGGTCCAAGAAGGTGCATGAAACTCCGGTGTAAGGCCGTATGGGCTCTAGAGTGTGCTTTCTGGCATTTTTCGCATCATGTATAGCCTTGTTCCGCTATTTGATAGCACGGTCCTACAAAATCCCACTCCGAGTCATAGGCAAGAGTGTCACGCTCTTCCCATGGTAAGTGAACATGCAATTGTTCAAATAACCATCATGGAAGACGCGACGATCAAATACCCACGGACGCCCTAACAGAATACGGGTGGCATTCATGGCGGTAACATCACACAAAATAGTGTCTGTATAAGGTCCTATAGAAAAAGTAACTGGACAATGTAAGGATACATTGTTACCAGGCTGGTCAGAAATCCTCTACAGTCCGTAAGGTTGAGGATGTGGCTGCGTCTATAGATTGAAGCACGAACGACTCTCTTATTGATGATGTTGCAGCACAATCTGCCATTTATGATTAGACTCAGCGACACATTTTGCATACGACACCGGGAATGAAACAGATTCTCCCTTTGGGCTAGTGGACCTCCCTCCTTGACGCGGAGTACGCTTCAGTTGACTAAGGCATAATGCATGAAATTTGTGTCGTGGTCGCTCTGCCTGATCACCTCACGTGTAAGCTCTGCAGACTCCTCTAGGACGTCTCCTCTGGGACATGCTTCCTATTAGGACAATCCTTTTGATAGTGCCCTTGTCGACCACATATGTAACACTTGAGATCACGAGAACGATTTGTATGGACTGTATTCGCAGATGTCAGTGGTGGCCGGCGTGCAGAAAACGGGGGCGCCTATCGCTATGCCATTGCAGATGTGATACCTTTATGACCCTGTCTAGGCACAACACTAGTAGAGGAAGAGTTAGTGCGAGTAGAAGGGACATGGGTCGAGGTATATCTTGGTGAATGGGAAGACGAAGACTACTAGGGCTAATGTTGACGTCACCGAGTGTGAAGATAGAGCTTCTACACTGTCTGTACCGCATTGTTGAGATCTTGGTTTGGCAGGATGTCAATCTGATCTCTGTAGGGCTGTGACAAGCTCGTAATAAAACGTGTATGTAGATTAGAAGAGGAAACACCAATCCCATCCTTGAAGTATATGTCCTTGAGGCAAGCAAAGAACTCATGCGGCGAATCACGCCCCTGAGTAGCAAGTGCGATGATGTCTTCATATCCTCTCGGTATGTCGTCGGCACGTACTAGCACATCATGCAGATGTTGCCACTCTGTCATATGTGGTGATAAGTGATAACATCCATTTTATACATATTTTAGGAGTCTGGTTGCATCGTAGTTTGGGTCGTTTTCATGCATATTTTATATAATTGATAGTTAATTTCACATTATCTTGTATTCATAGGTATTTTTGGCTAAATTAATACAAGACTTTGGAAACGCTTGACACATAATGGATTGGACTAGAGCTGGAATTAAAGTTCAAGAAAATTGATTAAGGTGGGATGGCCCGTGACAAGTTGGCAGGAGTTGATTGCAAGTTAATTAATACAAGAGACGTTACTTGATTCTGGGGGGTTACGTAGTAAATGAGAGGAAGGATTAATGAGGGGTCTTTTGGTTTTAAAAACGTTACTTTTAGAGGGGAGTTTGTGGACTTTTTGGTTTTTATTTCCGGAGAGAAGACAATAGTTCATCCTTTTCAGACGACTGCAGGATTGAACTTCAAGACGGAGTTTCTATGCTAGTTTGATTAGAAGGTTGGTATTTTTATTCCAGCATTTGTCAATTCGGATTTATTTTATTATTGAAAATTTAGTTTTATCTCTGGTGTCTATCGCATAATCCATATAAATTGATTGCTAGTCTAAATCTATTGATATCTTCGATCATGTTTGGCTAAACTCCGAGTTCCGATGTTATGGTGATCCAGACAATGAGGACTTAGATACAATTATGCTTTTGCCTGAATTGGAATATTATTGATTCATTCCTAAATACTTTATCCCCATTTTAGCTTAGGCTAATTGAATCCTATTAGAGTTTGAGACTGAAAGGTGATAACAATAATAGGTAATCAGGTAGGGTTTTGATTGAAAGGTGATAGCTTTTACCGGAATCCTAGGAATTGAACCTGAGTGTTTTTTGTGCGAGAACAACTTAATTACTCTTGAGGATACTAAGTCGTCATGGATGTCCTAAGTTTAGGTTGATTTAGCAGAGTGTAAAAGGATGTTATTTTTGTTTATATCCAGAATCTAAGAGCCTAATGGGTTTGAATGTGATTAGCTATGCGTGGCAGCGTTTGCTAGTCTAGTATAGACACATTACTATCGTCTCAAAGAGTTAGTGAATTATCTTAAATGACTTACCTTCAACAATTAGAATAGATTCAGTTGGAGGTTGATTTTATTTATTGATGCATTGTCGCGGTGATCCTTAACCTGAGACACATTTACCCTTGTATCTTATCTATCTTATTTCCGTTATTTGTTAGCCTAGTTAGTTTAGTTTCCCAATTTCATATATTTATGGCCTAGCACACCGACATTGTTTGAATTGATATGACATTGATCTCTGTGGGATCGACACTTGACTACTACAACTGACCTCGTACACTTGCGGTCAGGTTTTAGCCACATCAGGTGGCCACCCCCATGCTTGCCTACTGCTGAACCAGTCGGTTCCACCATGTGCGTGCTTCCCCTTGAACATGCAAGGTAATTATCTTGACCTTTTCATGTTCCTCATAGTAACCATGATGAAGAACATGGATGGTACTCTGCAACCAATCAATGGACACATAAGGGTCATAAGTACCAAGGAAGGGCTCGATCTTTACCTTAATCTCACGTCGAGCTGAAGGAGTGGGTGGTGCAAGTCTCTGTTGGCCTGCAGCCAACACTTAGTAATTCTTTTATGGTAGCCACTGCTGCCGATGACCAACTGGGTGTTGTTGCCATGCTGCGCATGTGAAGGATCGGCAACCTGCTGATATGGATATCCCTTTGTAGCGTAGTATGCAGCCTGATTCTGTGGCTGCTGTGGAGGAGGAACCCAACATGTACGTCTAAACTGGTACTCTGGTGGGTTCTGTAGGGACGCATAAAAACCTGCAGGATAACCGTAGGACCCTTCCTCCTCATTCTCCATGTCAAACTCGTCGAACCCCTCATCTGACTCAGACTCAATAGGAGAAAATGTACTCTGATGGTCAGCAAAAGAATGGACATTGAAAGAGCCTTAGTTGACCTGGTGTCTATGTGCGAGCTGTGGAGGTCTTCTTCTGCTTGCTGGAAGACGCTCGCAGAGCTGCGTATGTATGATGGCGTCTGGCTGTAGTGTCGTCTCTCTGCTCATCCTCCTCCGACGATGAAGTCTCATAATCTAGGTCTTCCTCACCTTGAGTCGTGCGCACCTTCATCTAAGGTGAGTTTCTCTCTCTTGGATCTCGGTCGCTGCGTAGGCAGATCTTCTATCAGAACAGTCTTGCCCTTCTTTTGTTTGTGAGACAATGTACTCTGTTTGTCATGCTGGTTTGGTGATGGAGACGGAAACGCCTTGCTGAGCAAGAAAGGAATGTCTCTAATGTTTGTCTCCGTGGCAGCCTCATGTCGTTCTGATTGGCAACTAACAACTCAATACTACTCTCTATCCGGTTGACCCTACTTGTATCACGTCCTTCATTGGAGTTCACCATGATTCTGGAAAGAAAACATAAATCCCAACAGAGCAACGGAAATGAACAGCAGTCAAACAAACCAAGCAAATCACAACACTGTAAACAAGGCTGATATGGCCGTGAGGGCAGGAAAGGCTAAAGATAAACATACAACAATCACAAAATGCAGCAATAACCCAGCAAACAAATCGAGATATAAATTGTATATAAATAAGCCTAGATCCCAACTAGATCAAAACATCCCAGACAATGAAGAGATAAGAAGATGGTAAATGAATCAATATCGATAGGGAAACACTTACCTTACTTTGGCATTGCACACCCTGTGTCTCTCAACAATTACCACCTAGTTTGGCTTTTCTCACAAAAGCTCTTGCACTCTAATACCCCTACAGAAACCTCAAGTGTTGTCACCAGGAATAACGGTTGACGCATAACTCAATCCAACATCTACCTAGGTGTCCGAGCTAGGCAGTTGTAAACTAACACAAGCGGATAAATCATGGAAAGTGCGAGAAGGATGAATGTAAAAGCGAATGCAAAAACTGATCCAAAAGAAGAAAAAAATACAGACTTAAAATGAATTTTTTAATTCAACAAATGACTCGAAGCAAACCCGAGACAAGACAAAGTCGCATACAGACTGGGAGCAAGGCACGTTGTTGTGTGCACGTGGGATGTGTTGCGTGTGGGTTGGAAACTGTTGCTAGGCTGGGCTGCTGCATTTGGATTGTTTTCCAAATCTGGCTGCCGCTTGTGCAAAGAATCTGGCAGCAACAGAGTTTTTAAAAGTGCCAACCGTGTATAATTTCTTGCCCAAGAAACAATGATGGCAATTTCCTAATTACCAAATATCCTATTGCCTTCTTTGATTTCAATATTTTTGGCATCTAAAAATCAGAACTGGCTTTTTTAGACAATTATGGAGATCTCAGCCTTTATTATTATTAATTTTAAATTAAACACAAGAAACCCTTATTTCCAAAGTTAATGGTCGAACCCTAATTCTTCTTCAATGTGGCCACCAGTTTTGTGGTTGATTGTGGCGGCATGTTCATCAACAAAGATGCCTTGTTTTTGCTTCAAACTGATTCAACATAAGTAACAAAAAGACGCTAGACTACTATGCACTCAATTGATTCAAGTGGGAAAAGAAGGAGATCGAAGAAGATGTAGATTAATGGCAAATGTCAAGCAAGTAGTTCAACATATCAACATGCAATCTGAATCACAATTCAATCACCAAATTATCAAGACAATAAGCAATTGTTGTGTGTAAGGACTAGGATGTCTCGAACAAGTTTTTTAAAAAGCATTTCATCAATCAACAAAGCAAGATTTTTTTTGGACGCGGAAGATATTATTTGAGAAGAAAGGATCAATATGACTTATAGATTCGAGGCTCTGGTGCAATTTGATGTGACCTTGCTGGAAGAAAGGCCTCGTTTTTCCGGAATTGATTGATTGAACTTGTAGTAGGGAGAATTGATCATTGAAAGTGGTGATGATGTGGAAGCAATGCGTAAAGGTGGTAGCTTTGATGTGATCCGAAGGTGACGTTGATATGGAATTCGGACGAATGGTGGGATGGATTGGCCGTGGATCAATATGTTTATGGAGATGGATTTGGTGAATGATTAGGGCAAAGGAGCAAGCTCGACTAAGGCGTAATCGGTCTTGAGATTGAAGAGAGAAGGAGCAAGATCAACCAATCTCTTCAATGGACGTTGAAAGGAATTCAATGGAGGATAAACACTCAACACAAATTCAATAATAATTCAACGTGAAAGATAATGTTCTACAATGCAGGATTAAGTAGAGGAAGACTTTCCTTTTTCTTAATCACAAAATAAGGGAAATAAATAAAATAAAACCCTAATAATAATCAACTAGGGCCGGCCATCCACATGGGTCAATGACCTCCTAATAACCCTAGAAATGCATAAAATAATAATATATAATATCCTCGTAAAATACTGATAAATGCCACAAATTAGAAATATCGATAATTAGGCAAATAATGATCAATATCTCGAATCTGATAGTTCTTGGATCTCTGCAATATGTGTAGACGTCCCAACCGTCTTTTTAAGCTCATAATGGGTCCCTCATCTGTAGTTGGACATCTCTGTCGTGATACGAGTCTGGTCACCAATTATTGAATCACAACTTGAGTAGCTTCGGTTCAGGCTCTCGTCATAGGACCTGTTGACCTCAAATTCATAGCCTCCCTTTCATTTGCAGCTGTCATGATAGATGAGGTAACATTAAAGAGTAACTAACCTATGATCTGATATGAGTAGGCTGTCACACAAGATAAACTACCCAATAGCTATAAACGACAATGCTAGAGAAGCAGATAAAACTGAAGATTTCTAATGGTAAACCAACATAGTACAATCTCTTAATTTGTTTTTTTCTATACATGAAGATAAATATCAATTCTAATGGTAAAAGGAGCAAGTTTATAACTTGTCCCAAATGAAGCATCCAGACAATTAATCTTTAAAGTGATTTAATTAAAACACAATACATATATCTCTTTCATCATAATTGAGTAGTCTGCAAAAATTATGACTATAGAAGCCATAAAATCTATTATTAAAATTTTAGTGAACCATATTAAAATTTAGGATATCAATTTATTGTTAACTTGGTTAAGGAAGGTTAGCTGTAATCACACGAAGTAAAAACTCTATCAAAAAACTAGGAATTAATATAGTAAATAAGAGCTAGAGAGATCAGAGGTGATTAGTTAACCCGTATCAATTGTTTATGGTTCACATTTCCCAACCTGCACCAACCATCACATCATCCAATCACGCTCTCTCGTCTCATATTTGTTAGAATTTCTAGGTTTTGATAGTGACAATTCGACTAAGGAACTATACTGAGAATAAGTGTGCAATTGTTATTCAAATGAAATGTAACTAAGATAAGAAAGTGAGTTAGGAAGCGAGGAAAACAGGGAAGCGTGAGAAGTAAGTAGGAAGCAAGTAGTGGAACGAGGAACGCGTTCCACGAATAAGAGGAAGTCATAAAAAGAAAAGCAAGTGAAGAGATCAAGAAGATACGCGCGGGAAAAGTTAGTTGAGAGGATGCTAACCAACTAGATACGAGAAGTCTAGGAGAAGAGATATCGATCAGATTAAAAGGTAGAATAATCTATGCCGTTAGGATGAGATAATATTATTGTAACCGACAATATTATATCAAATAAATAAATGAGAGAATCTACGGATTATATATTATTTATGAGATATAATATTAGTACTTGATATAAATAGCTATACTTGAAGAGTTCATTGGTGTGCGTACAAGATAGAAAACACAAGGGTTAGATTAAGAACAAGAACAAAGTGAGTGGTATTGTAAGGTTGTGTTCGGGTGGGAGTGAAAGGAGTGATTAGTGTGTGTAATCCAAGCTCTCTTTTGTAAAAAACACATCAATAAAGTATCGTTTGAAAATCCTTCTAATGAAGAACTAGAAGGTAGTGATTTTACTCAACATAGTTTTGTTGAGGTTTCCACTCTAGTTCATTGTGTCCACAATACAAGTGCTTGATCTAGTTCCGCTGCAACGATTTCAGGGAAGCAATGTTCACTTCCCTGAGACAAAGTCGAAGATACAATCCAACAATTGGTATCAGAGCAAGGCTGTCATCGTCCAGATCAACCACCGAGATATGTCG
>NW_027367811.1:0-54682 GCF_046119375.1 Phyllobates terribilis
GTTATTGTCTTTTTGTTCCACTGCGACCTCCACCATTCTGCCAAGAGGTATTAAAACCGTGTTGTTAAACTACTGCGACCTCCACGTCTCGTCCAAGAGGCCTTAAAACCGTCTTGTTTAACTACTGCGACCTCCAACACTATTCCAAGGGGCATTGATATTGCCTTTTTGTTCTATTGCAACCTCCACCATTTTTCAAAGGGGCATCAAAACCATCTTGTTAAGCTACTGCGACCTCCACGTCTCTTTCAATGGGCATTAAAACCATCTTGTTAAGCTACTGCGACCTCCACCTTTTTTCCAAGGAGCATTGATGTTGTCTTTTTATTCCACTGCGACCTCCACCATTCTTCCAAGGGGCATTAAAACCATCTTGTTATGCTACTGCGACATCCACCACTTTTCCAACGCTCATTAATATTGTCTTTTGGTTCCACTGCGACCTCCACCATTCTTACGAGGGGCATTTTAACCGTCTTGATAAGTTACTGCGATCTCCACATCTCATCCATTTTGCATTAAAACCGTCTTGTTAAGCTACTGCGACCTCCATGTCTCTTCCAAGGGGCATTAAAACTGTCTTGTTAAGCTACTGCAACCTCCACCACTTTTCCAAGGGGCAATGATATTGTCTTTTTGTTCCACTGTGACCTCCACCATTCTTCCAATGGGCATTAAAACTGTCTTGTTAAGCTACTGCGACCTCCAAGTATCTTGCAATGGGCATTAAAACCCTCTTGTTAAGCTACTGCGACCACCACTACTTTTCCAAGGGCCATTGATATTGTCTTTTCATTTCACTGCGACCTTAACCATTCTTCCAACGGGCATTAAAACAGTCTTGTTAAGCTACTGCGACCTCCACGTATTTTCCAAGGGGCATTAAAACCATCTTCTTAAGCTCCTTCGACCTGCACCACTTTTCCAAGGGGCATTGATATTGTCTTTTTGTTCCACTGTGTCCTCCACCATTCTTTGAAGTGGCATTAAAACCATTTTGTTAAGCTACTGCAAACTCCACGTCTCTTTCATTGGGCATTGAAACCGTCTTGTTAAGCTACTGCGACCTCCACGACTTTTCCAAGGGGTACTTATATTGTCTTTTTATTCAAATGCCACCTCCACCATTCTTCCAAGGGGCATTAAATCCGTCTTTTTAAGCTGCTGTGACCTCCACCACATTTCCAAGGGGCATTAAAACCGTCTTCTTAAGCTGCTGCGACCTCCACGTCTCTTCCAAGGGGCATTAAAATCGTCTTGTTAATCTACTGCGACCTCCACCACTTTTCCAAGGGCCATTGCTATTTTCTTTTTATGCCGCTGCGACCTCCATCATTCTACCAAGGGGCATTAAAACTGTCTTGTTAAGCAACTGCGACCTACACCACTTTTCAAAGGGACTTTAAAAGCATCCTTTTAAGCTGCTGCCACCTCCACGTCTCTTCCAAGGGGCATTAAAACCGTCTTGTTAAGCTATTGCGATCTCCTTCTCTCTTCCAAGGGGCAATAAAACCGTCTTGTTCAGCTATTTAAACCTCCACTACTTTTCCAAGGGGTACTGATATTGTATCTTTGTTACACTGCAACCCCCACGATTCTTCCAAGGGGCATTAAAACCGTCTTGTTAAGCTACTGCGACCTCGACCTATTTTCCAAGGGGCATTAAAATCGTCTTGTTATGCTACTACTAACTGCACCACTTTTCTAAGGGGCATTGATACTGTCTTTTCGATCCACTGCGACCTCCACCTTTTCTCCAAGGGGCATTAAAACCTTCTTGTTAAGCTACTTCTACCTCCATGTATCTTTCCAGGGGCATTAAAACCGGCTTGTTAAGCTACTGTGATCTCCACGTCTCTTCCAAGGGGCATTAAAACCATCTTGTTAAGCTACTGCAACCTCCACGTTTCTTCCAAGGGGTGGTGATATTGTTTTTGTTCACAAGCGACCTCCACTATTCTTCCAAAGGGCATTTAAACCGTCTTGTTAGGCTACTGCGACATCCACGTCTCTTCCAATGGGAATTATCACCATCTTGTTAAGCTACTGCGACCGCCACCACTTTTCCAAGGGTCATTTATATTGTTTTTTCATTTCACTACGAAATTCACCATTCTTCCAAGGGGCATTAAAACCGTCTTGTAAAGCTACTGCGACCTCCCCGTCTTTTCCAAGGGGCATTAAAACTGTCTTGTTAAGCTACTGCGACCTGCACCACTTTTCCAAGGAGTATTGATATTGTCTTTTTGTTCCACTGTGACCTCCACCATTCTTCCAAGTTGCATTAGAACCTCCTTGTTAAGATACTGAGACCTCCATGTCTCTTCCAAGGTGCAATAAAACCATCTTGTTAAGCTACTGCAACCTCCCCCCACTTTTCCAAGGGGCAATGATATTGTCTTTTTGTTCCACTGTGACCTCCACCATTCTTCCAAGGGGCATTAAAACCATCTTCTTAAGCTACTGCGACCTCCACGTCTTTTCCAAGGGGCATTAAAACTGTTTTGTTAAGCTACTGCGACCTGCACCTCTTTTCCAAGGAGCATTGATATTGTGTTTGCTCCACTGCGACCTCCACCATTCTTCCAAGGGGCATTAAAACCAACTTGTTAAGCTACTGCGTCCTCCAAATCTGTACCAAGTTGCATTAAAACCGTCTTGTTAAGCTACTGCAACCTCCATGTCTCTTCCAATGGCCATTAAAACCATCCTATTAAGCTACTGCGACCGCCACCACTTTTTCAAGGGTAAATGATATTTTCTTTTCATTTCACTGCGACCTTAACCATTCTTCCAAGGGGCATTAAAACAGTCTTGTTAAGCTAATGCGACCTCCACGTCTCTTCCAAGGGGCATTTAAACCATCTTGTTAAGCTACTGCGACCTCCACCACTTTTCCAAGGGGCATTAATATTGTCTTTTAGTTCCATTGCGACCTCCACCATTCTTCCAAGTTGCATTAAAACTGTATTGTTTAGCTACTGCGACCTCCATTTCTCTTCCAAGGGGCAATAAAGCCGTCTTGTTAAGCTATTGCAACCCCCACCACTTTTAAAAGGGTCATTGATATTGTCTTTTTGTTCCACTGCGACCCCCACAATTCTTCCAAGGGGCATTAAAACCATATTGTTAAGCAACTGCTACCTCCAAGTTTCTTCCAAGGGGCATTGATATTGTCTTTGTTCCACTGCCACCTCCACCATTCTTCCAAGGACATTAAAGCCGTCTTGTTAACCTACTGCAACCTCCATGTCTCTTCCAATGGGCATTAAAACCATCATGTTAAGCTACTGCGACCGCCACCACTTTTCCAAGGGTCATTGATATTGTCTTTTCATTTCACTGAGACCTTCACCATTCTTCCAAGGGGCATTAAAACAGTCTTGTTAAGCGACTGAGACCTACTCGTCTTTACGAAGTTGCATTAAAACTGGCTTGCTAAGCTACTGCGACCTCCATGTCTCTTCCAAGGTGCAATAAAACCGTCTTGTCAAGCTACTGCAACCTCCCCAACTTTTCCAAGGGGCAATGATATTGTATTTTTGTTCCACGGTGACCTCTACAATTCTTTCAAGGGGCATTAAAACCGTCTTGTTAAGCTACTGCGACCTCCACGTCTCTTCCAAGGGGCATTAAAACTGTCTTGTTAAGCTCCTGCGACCTGCACCACTTTTTCAAGGGTAAATGATATTGTCTTTTCATTTCACTGCTAACTTAACCATTCTTCCAAGGGGCATTAAAACAGTCTTGTTAAGCTACCGCGACCTCCACGTGTCTTTCAATGGGCATTAAAAACGTCTTGTTAAGCTACTGCTACCTCCATTCCTTTTCCAAGGGGCATTGATATTGTCTTTTTGTTCCATTGCGACCTCCACTATTCTTCAAAGGGGCATTAAAACCGTCTTGTTAAGCTACTGCGACCTCCACGTCTTATCCAATGGGCATTAAAACCATCTTCTTAAGCTACTGCGACCTCCATGTCTGTACCAAGTTGCATTAAAACCATCTTGTTAAGCTACTGCGACCTCCATTTCTCTTCCAAGGGGCAACAAAACCGTCTTGATAAGCTACTGCAACCTCCTCCACATTTCCAAGGGGAAATGATATTGTCTTTTTGTTCCACTACGACCTTCACCATTCTTCCAAGGGGCATTAATGCCATATTTTTAAGCTACCTCAATCTCCACGTCTCTTCCAAGGGGCGTTAAAACTGTCTTGTTAAGCTACTGCGACCTCCACACCTTTTCCAAAGGGCATTGATATTGTCTTTTTGTTCAACATCGACCTTCACCATTCTTCCAAGGTGCATTAAAACTGTCTTGTTAAGCTACTGCGACCTCCACGTCTCTTCCAAGGGGCATTAAAAAAGTCTTGTTAAGCTACTGCGTCTTCCACCTCTTTTCCAAGGGGCATTGATAATGTCCTTTTATTCCACTGCGACCTCCTCCATTCTTCCAATGGGCAATAAAACTGTCTTGTTAAGCTACTGCGACCTCCACATCTCTTCCAAGTTGCATTAAACCCATCTTGTTAAGCTACTGCGACCTCCACGTCTCTTCCAAGTAGCATTAAAACAGTCTTGTTAAGCTACTGCAACCTCCATCACTCTTCCAAGGGGCATTGATAATATCTTTTAATTCCACTGCGACTTCCACCATTCTTCCAAGGGTCATTAAAACCATCTTGTTAAGCTACTGCGACCTCCACGTATTTTCCAAGGGGCATTAAAATCTTCTTGTTAAACTACTACGACCTGCACCACTTTTCCAAGGGGCATTGATATTGTCTTTGTGTTGCACTGCGACCTCCACCATTCTTCCAAGTGGCAATAAAACCATATTGTTAAGCTCCTTCTACCTCCAGGTATCTTTCCAGGGGCATTAAAACCGGCTTGTTAAGCTACTGTGACCTCCACGTCTCTTCAAAGGGGCATTAAAACCATCTTGTTAAGCTACTGCGACCTCCACGTTTCTTCCAAGGGGCAGTGATACTGTCTTTGCTCCATTGCGACCTCCACCATTCTTCCAAGGGGCATTAAAACCGTCTTGTTAAGCTACTGCGACCTCCAACTCTCTTCCAATGGGCATTAAAATCAGCTTGTTATGCTACTGAGACCGCAACAACTTTTCCAATTGCCACTGATATTGTCTTTTCATTTCACTGCGACCTTCACCATTCTTCCAAAGGGCATTAAAACAGTCTTATTAAGCTTCTGCAACCGCCACATCTCTTCCAATGGGCATTAAAACTATCTTGTTAAGCTCATGCGACCTCCACCACTTTTCCAAGGGGCATTGAAATTGTCTTATTATTCCACTGCGACCACCACCATTCTTCCAAGGGGCATTAAAGCCATCTTGTTAAGCTACTGCGACCTCCACGTCTGTACCAAATTGCATTAAAACCGTCTTGTTAAGCTAATGCGACCTCCATGTCTCTTCCTAGGGGCAATAAAAAAATCTTGATAAGGTACAGCAACCTCCACCACTTTTCCAAGGGGCAATGATATTGTCTTTTTGTTCCACTGCGACCTCCACCATTCTTCCAAGAGGCATTAAAACCATCTTGTTAAGCTACTGCTACCTCCACGTTTTTTCCAAGGGGCATTAAAACCATCTTTTTAAGCTACTGCAACCAGCACCACTTTTCCAAGGGGCATTGATATTGTCTTTTTGTTCCACTGCGACCTCCACCATTTTTCCAAGGGGCATTAAAACCGTCTTGTTAAGCTTCTGCAACCTCCACGTCTCTTCCCAGGGGCATTAAAACTTCCTTTTTAAGCTACTGTGACCTCCGTGTTTCTTCCAAGGGGCATGAAAACCATCTTGTTAAGCTACTGCGACCTCCAAGTTTCTTTCAAGGGGCATTGATATTGTCTTTGTTCCACTGTGACCTCCATCATTCTTCCAAGGGGCATTAAAACCGTCTTGTTAACCTATTGCGACCTCCACCTTTCTTCCCATTGGCATTAAAACCATCTTATTAAGCAAATGCGACCGCCACCACTTTTACAAGAGTCATTGATATTGTCTTTTCATTTCACTGCGACCTTCACTATTCTTACAAGGTGGATTAAAACAGTCTTTTTAAGCTACTGCGACCTCCACGTCTCTTCCAAGGGGCATTAATATCATCTTGTTTAGGTACTGCGACCTCCACCACTTTTCCAAGGGACATTGATATGGTCTTTTTGTTCCATTGCAACCTCCACCATTCTTCCAATGTACATTAAAACCGTCTTGTTAAGCTACTGCGACCTCCACGTCTCTCCAATGGGCATTAATGCCGTTTTGTTAACTACTGCGACCTCCACCACTTTTCCAAGAGGCATTGATATTTTCTTTTTATTCCACTGCGACCTCCACAATTCTTCCAAGGGGAAATAAAACCATCTTGTTAAGCTAATGCAACCTCCACATCTTATCCAAGGAGCTTTAAAACCTTCTTGTTAATCTACTGCGACCTCCACATCTCTTTTAAGGGGCATTAAAACGGTCTTGTTATGCTACTGTGACCTCCACCACTTTTCCAAGGGGCATTGATATTTTCTTTTTATTCCACTGCGACCTCCACCATTTTACCAAGGGACATTAAAACCATCTTGTTAAGCTACTGCGACCTCCACGTCTGTACCAATTTGCATTAAAACCGTCTTGTTAAGATACTGCGACCTCCATGTCTCTTCCAAGGGGCAATAAAAACGTCTTGTTAAGCTTCTGCAACCTCCACCACTTTTCCAAGGGGCAATGTTATTGTCTTTTGTTCCACTGCAACCTCCACCATTCTTCAAAGGGGCATTAAAACCGTCTTGTTAAGCTACTGCGACCTCCATGTCTCTTCCAAGGGGCGTTAAAACTGTCATGTGAAGCTACTGCGACCTCCAACACTTTTTCAAGGGGCATTGATATTGTCTTTTTGTTCCACTGCGACCTCCACCATTCTTCCAAGGTGCATTAAAACCGTCTTGGTAAGCTACTGCAACCTCCACGTCTCTTCCAAGGGACAATAAAACCGTCTTGTTAAGCTACTGCGACCTAGATCACTTTTCCAAGGTGCATTGATATTGTCTTTTTTTTCCACTGCGACCTTCACCATTCTTCCAAGGGGCATTAAAACCGTTTTGTTAATCTACTGTGTCCTCCACGTCTCTTACAAGGGGCATTAAAATCGTCTTGTTAAGCTACTGTGACCTCCACCACATTTCCAAAGGGCATTGATATTGACTTTTTATTCCACAGCAACCTCCACCATTCTTCCAATGGGCATTAAAACTGTCTTGCTAAGCTTCTGCAACCTCCACGTCTCTTCGAAGTTGCATTAAAATCATCTTCTTAAGCTCCTGCATGCTCTACGTCTCTTCCAAGTGGCATTAAAACCGTCTTGTTAAGCTACTGCGACCTCCATCACTCTTCCAAGGGGCATTGATATTATCTTTTTATTACACTGTGACCTACAACATTCTTCCAAGGGGCATTAAAACCGTCTTGTTAAAGTACTGCGACCTCCACGTCTCATCCAAGGGGCACTAAAAACCGTTTTGTTAAGCTACTGTGACCTCCACCACTTTTACAAGGGGCATTGATATTGTCTTTTTATTCCACTGCGACCTCCATGTCTCTTCCAATGGGCATTAAAAACTCCTTGTTAAGCTACTGCGACCTCCACCACTTTTCCAAGGGGCATTGATATTGTCTTTTTATTCCACTGGGACCTCCACCATTTTTCCAAGGGGCAATAAAACCATCTTGTTAAGCTACTGCGACCTCCATGTCTTATCCAATGCGCATTAAAACTGTCTTGTTAAGCTACTGCGACTTCCACGTTTCTTCCAAGAAGCATTAAAACCCTCTTGTTAAGCTACTGTGACCTCTACCATTTATCCAAGGGGCATTGATATTGTCTTCTTATTCCACTGCGACCTCCACCATTCTTCCAAGTGGCATTAAAACCAACTTGTTAAGCTACTGCGACCTCCAAATCTGTAACAAGTTGCATTAAAACCGTCTTGTTAAGCTACTGCAACCTCCACCACTCTTCCAAGGGGCAATGATATTGTCTTTTTGTTCCACTTCGCCCTCCACCATTCTTCCAAGGTGCATTAAAACCGTCTTGTAAGGTACTGCAACCTCCACCACTTTTCCAAGGGGCAATGATATAGTCTTTTTAATCCACTGCGACCTCCTCCATTCTTCCAATGGGCATTAAAACTGTCTTTTTAAGCTACTGCGACCTCCACTTCTCTTCCAAGTTGCATTAAAACTATCTTCTTAAGCTACTGCGACCTCCACGTCTCTTCCAAATGGCATTAAAACCGTCTTGTTAAGCTACTGCGACCTCCATCAATCTTCAAAGGGGCATTGATATTATCTTTTTATTCCACTGTGACCTCCACCATTCTTCCAAGGGACATTAAAACTGTCTTGTTAAGCTACTGCGACCTCCACATATTTTCCAAGGGTCATTAAAACCGTCTTGTTAAGCTGCTACGACTTCCACCACTCTTCCAAGGGGCATTCATAATGTCTTTTTATTCCACTGTGACCTCCACCATTCTTCCAAGGGGCATTAAAACCATCTTGTTAAGCTACTGACACCTCCACGTCTTTACCAAGTTGCATAAAAACCGGCTTGATAAGCTACTGCGACCTCCATGTCTTTTTCAAGGGGCAATAAAACCGTCTTGTTAAGCTACTGCAACATCCCCCACTTTTCCAAGGGTCAATGATATTGTCTTTTTATTCCACTGTGACCTCCACCATTCTTCCAAGGGGCATTAAAACCATCTTGTTAAGGTACTGCGACCTCCACGTATTTTCCAAGGGGCATTAAAACTGTCTTGTAAAGCAACTGCGACCTGCACCACTTTTCCTAGGGGCATTGATATTGTCTTTGTTCCTCTGCGACCTCCACCATTCTTCCAAGGGGCATTAAAACGGTCTTGTTAAGCTACTGCAACCTTCACGTCTCTTCCAATGGGCATTGAAACCATCTTGTTAAGCTACTGCGACCGCCACCACTTTTTCAAGGGTCAATGATATTGTCTTTTAATTTTACTGCGACCTTAACCATTCTTCCAAGGGGCATTAAAACAGTCTTGTTAAGCTACTGCGACCTCCAACACTTTACCAATGGGCATTGATATTGTCTTTCTGCTATATTGCGACCTCCACCTGTAAAGAGTTGAATAATGTATCTGTTCTGTCCGGTTTGTGCCCTTATCCAAGATGGAACCACATGTATTTGTATTGCCCTTATCCAAGATGGAGCTGCATGTACCTGTTCTGTTGGTTCTGCCCTTATCCAAAATGGAGTTGACAGCCTTGGGGGCCATCTTGTTTCCTGTCTGATATCTCCTGTTTCCTGTTTGCTATATATATAGGACTTGCATCTTGCCTGTTGCTTCTGTACACTGGGATTCCCCACCTGTTACCTGCCTGCCGTTTACCTGGACTCTCACCTGTGTGCAAAGACCCGCTCTGCATCCACCTGCAGTTCAGCCTGCTTTCTACAAGGAGCCTGGTACGGGCTCGGGACCCTGTGTACTGTGCGTTTCTGGACTTGGAACATCGATCAGTTTGTACTGACATCACAACCGTTTCCAGAGACTGTTTACTTATCGCTTACTGCCTCTACCCGCCTGCTATAATATATACTTGCCTGCTTCAATATATCCTGTTACTACGATATATCGTGTTTGTCTTCACTCCGACCCACGCTATCGATCTCCATAAGTATAAAGTATATATTTGACAGAATACACACGCGTCAAAAGAATGGAGGTCGCTGGGTCTGATACTGCGGAGGTGCGTCTAAAGAAAGTATGCACATATATCACAGGACTTCATGGGGACCTGCATACTACTAAAACAAAACTAGCGGCATTAGAGACTCAAATTCATCACAATGCTAATGTGGCCGACTCGTCCATTCACGCATTAGCAAATTGCCTGTCAACTCAAGAGACTGCAGCTGCAGCTCGGGTTCCAGCATCAATGCCAACTCCGGCTCCGGCTTTTCCTAAACTCCCGCCATTCAGGTTTGGTGGAGAAAGAGAAAAATTCCGTGGGTTTTTAAATCAGTGCCAACTGTATTTTTCTACACAGGCAGCTCACTTCCCAACTGAACGAAAAAGTATTAACCATGATAATGCTGTTAACTAACAAAGCTCTTGCCTGGGCAAATCCTCTGATTGAAACTGATGATTTCTGTTTAAATTCGCTGAAAGACTTTGTTGCTGCAATGGATCAAATATTTGGTGACCCCAATCGGAGTGCCACAGCCTATTGACACTCCAACAGGGAAAGCGCTCTGTCGTAGAATATGCAATGGAGTTTTGGAGGTGGTTGCTGGACACTACGTGGTGCGATTCAGCAAGACATGCAGTGTTTAGGAGGGGTTTATCCGCTGCAATTAAGGATGAGCTGGCACGAGGGGAGTCACCTGTTGCCCTGGGAGACTTTATCAACCATTGTCTTCGGATAGATGTTCGCCTCACAGAAAGTCGGCAAGAGAAATGGGCAGATACTAATCGTAACAACTTGCTATCTTTTTCTCCTCCCTCCAGAGAAACTCAAAGTAAATCCTCTCTTCAGGTGCAGTCGGAACCTATGCAGGTGGATGCAATTCAAAGAACTCGTCCTGATGCACACAAGGAACATTGTTTCAGAGAAAATTTATGCTTCTATTGTGGAAAATCTGGTCACTATATTTCAAATTGTCCCAGTAAAATTCGCAGAACTATGGCTGCAGTGATCGAATACGACGTCTCAGATGAAGCCTCAGTAATTTCTCATCAAAGTCCTCCTCGGGATAAAGAAACCGACCAGGATTACAATTTCTCCAACTGTGCTTCTGAAACAACTTCACCCATGAATGCAGCCGTTCTTTCTGTAGGCTCCACTACTGCGGCCTCGGAGAGCTCAAAGAAAAATTCACACTGCTACATTCCTCTCAAGATAAAGATTCAGTCCGGCTGGGTTACTAGCTCTGCTATGGTTGACTCTGGAGCCAGTGGTAATTTCATGGACATCGCATTCTCTAAAAAACACGGTATACGTCCACAGAGGAGAATCGCACCGGTATTAATGGAGACCGTGTATGGGTCTGTTGACCTTGAAACAGCAGCATTGAAGGTTCATATGGGGGCGGACCATGCAGAAAGACTGTCGTTTTTGCTGATCTCTTCTCCCCACTTTCCTGTAATCTTAGGCTTACCGTGGCTACAATTACAAAACCCTACTATCAACTGGGCAACAAAGGAATTGCAGTTTCCAGAACGGCAGATGTCTTCCTGGGAATCAGCTTTAATCGGGTCAGCATGTGTAAGTGATCTAAACCTACCAATGGAATATCAAGATTTTGCAGATGTATGTGATAAAAAGAACGCGGACAAGCTGCCACCACACCGGCAGTAAGATTGCCCCATAGAACTCTTACCCGGCCCCGCGATTCCGTTCGGTAGCATTTATCCTCTGGCCGGACCTGAACTAAAAGCTCTCAAAGAGTATATCGATGAGAATTTAACTAAGGGGTTTATACGACCATCTTCCTCTCCAGCCGGTGCCCCAATCTTCTTCGTGAAAAAGAAGGATGGTTCACTCCGACCATGTATTCATTATCGTGAGCTCAACAAAATTACTGTCAGAAATTCTTATCCACTTCCACTAATTCCTGAATTACTTGAGAGGATACGACATGCCAAAATCTTCACAAAATTAGACCTTCATGGAGCTTACAATTTAGTACGGATTCGCCCTGGCGACGAATGGAAAACAGCTTTCCGGTCACGTTAAGGACATTTTGAGTATCTTGTTATGCCTTTCGGACTTCGTAACGCACCGGCTACCTTTCAACACTTGGCAAATGATATATTTAGAGACATACTCGATACTTTTGTTGTGGTTTATTTGGATGACATTTTAATTTTTTCCAGCATCTTCGAGGATCATCAGCGGCATGTGAGAATGGTGTTGGATCGTCTACGGCAAAATCAGTTGTATATCAAGTTGGAGAAATGCGAGTTTCACAAATTGGAGATTCAATTTTTGGGGTATGTTATTTCTCCCCAGGGTCTCAGCATGGATGCAAGCAAGACTCAAGCCATTCAGGAGTGGCCAATTCCCAACACACAAAAGGAGGTGCAACGATTTATTGGGTTCGCCAATTTCTACAGACGGTTCAATAAAAATTTCTCAGAGATTTTCTCACCCATTACCCAACTGACAAGGAAAAAGACGCCGTTGGTCTGGTCGCCACAAGCGCAGACAGCATTTGACAGGTTGAAGTCTAAATTCACGTCAGCTCCCATTCTCATACATCCGGACACGGATCGGGCCTTCATAGTGGAAGTGGATGCCTCGGACTGTGCGTTAGTGGCTATACTTTCGCAGAGAACAGGTGAGAAAGATCTTTTGCATCCCTGTGCTTTTCTTTCACAGAAGTTATCACCTGCAGAAAGGAACTACGACGTTGGAAACAAAGAATTGTTGGCCATTATAACGGCATTCAAAGAATGGAGACATTTGCTACAGGGGGCATCCCAACAAATTGTCGTACTTACAGACCATCGTAATCTTGAATTCATGAGGTCGGCAAGGTGTCTAAAACCCAGACAGGCTCGGTGGAATCTTTTTTTTAATCAGTTTGATTTTGTTATCTCCTATAGGCCGGGTTCTCGTAATGGGAATGCAGATGCACTATCCAGAATTCATTTGGTTGATATAAACCCGGCTGCACCTCCAAGTACCATACTCTCGGAAAACAACTTTATAGGTCTGTTACACAATCAAGATCTATTAACAGCTATCAGGGAAGCGTACGCTGCAGACCCGTTCCTGATTCAACCATCCAGCCAGGTAAATCTAACCTTGAAAAATAGACTTTGGTTCCAGGGACAACGTCTGTATATTCCGGAAACGGTTACATTAAGGGTGCTAAAATTAATGCATGACTCTAAGATCGCAGGTCATAGAGGAGCTCAGAAGACTCAGGAATTCTTGTCTCGCTTCTTCTGGTGGCCAACTTATCGGAAAGACGTTCAGCATTACGTTTCATCTTGTGAGGTATGTGCAAGATCAAAGGTTCCTCACTCCTCACCTACTGGACTGTTGCATCCCCTTCCTATTCCATTCCGTCCCTTGGGGTCTATTTCAATGGATTTTATTGTAGAGTTGCCTATGTCAATAGGAAAGAACACTATCCTAGTAGTAGTTGACCGCTTAACCACGGCTGCTCATTTCATTCCCTGTACCGGCTTACCAACAGCGAAACAGACAGCGGATCTTATTGTACAAGAGGTTTTTCGCCTACATGGGGTTCCTGATGAAGTGATATCAGATCGAGGGGTCCAATTTACTTCAAGATTTTGGCGAAGCTTTTGTGCTGCTCTGGACATTAAGGTAAATCTGTCATCTGCTTTTCATCCACAGTCTAACGGCCAAACGGAACGGACAAACCAGACTTTGGAGCAGTATCTGCATTGCTACGTGTGTCATTTGCAGGATGATTGGGTAAACTTACTTCCGTTGGCCGAATTCACGTATAATAATTCACAGAGTGCATCCACCAAACAGTCTCCATTCTTTGCTAACAAGGGGTATCATCACAGCATTCTTCCACGGTTTCCAATGGATACATCCGTACCCGCAGTAGCCGATCGGATTACGCTTCTTCAACAGAATCTAGAGGTCTTAAAAGAAACGCTGGGCACAGCTCAAGAAAGATATAAGAAGGCGGCAGATACGTTCCGCAAGCCAGCACCAACATACAAGGTAGGAGACATGGTTTGGCTTTCAACAAAGAACTTAAAACTAAGAACGCCAACGTCTAAATTGGGGCAGAAGTATGTTGGGCCATACAAAATCGGCAAATTAGTAAGTCCTGTAGCCCGCCAACTCAAGTTGCCAAAATCCTTGAAAGTACACCCTGTTTTTCATGTCTCTCTGCTCAAACCAGTAGTACCAAATCTTTTTCCCGGACGCATACCTGTTCCACCCGATCCAGTTCTTATTGACGGGCAAGAGGAATTCATCGTGGAGGGGATCATCGATTCTCGGATTCATAGAGGACGGCTCCAGTACCTGGTGAAATGGCAAGGCTATCCATCAGAGGAGAATTCTTGGGTACCTCGGGAAAACATCCACGATACTTGTTTGATTGAAAGGTTCCCCAGCAGATACCACAACAAACCGGCTCCAAGGTTGTCCGGAGGACACCCTTTAAGGGGGGAGTAATGTAAAGAGTTGAATCATGTATCTGTTCTGTCTGGTTTGTGCCCTTATCCAAGATGGAGCCGCATGTATTTGTATTGCCCTTATCCAAGATGGAGTTGCATGTACCTGTTCTGTTGTCTGCCCTTATCCAAAATGGAGTTGACAGCCTCGGGGGCCATCTTGCTTCCTGTCTGATATCTCCTGTTTCCTGTTTGCTATATATATAAACAGACTCTGGCAAACTATACTTTGCTTGTGTATCTTGTATCTTACCTGCTGCCAAGCTTGAAGGACTTGCATCTTGCCTGTTGCTTCTCTACACTGGGATTCCCCACGTGTTACCTGCCTGCCGTTTACCTGGACTGTCACCTGTGTGCAAAGACCCGCTCTGCATCCACCTGCAGTTCAGCCTGCTCTCTGCAAGAAGCCTGGTCCGGGCTCAGGACCCTGTGGACTGTGCGTTTCTGGACCTGGGACATCGATCGGTTTGTACTGACATCACAATCGTTTCCAGAGACTGTTTATTTATCGCTTATTGCCTATACCCGCCTGTTATAATATATACTTGCCTGCTTCAATATATCCTGTTACTACGATATATCGTGTTTGTCTTCACTCCGACCCACGCTATCGATCTCCATAAGTATAAAGTATATATTTGACACCACCATTCATCCAAGGGGCATTAAAAACGTCTTGTTAAGCTACTGCGACATCCATGTCTCTTCCAATGGGCAATAAAAACATCTTGTTAAGCTACTGCGACCTCCACTACTTTTCCAAGGGGCATTGATATTGTCTTTTTATTCCACTGTGACCTCCACCATTCTTCCAAGGGGCAATAAAACTGTCTTGTTAAGCTACTGCGACCTCCACGTCTTATCCAATTCCCATTAAAAACGTCTTGTTAAGCTACAGCGACCTTCACGTTTGTACCAAGTTGCATTAAAACCGTCTTGTTAACTACTGCGACCTCCATGTCTCTTCCAAGGGGCAATAAAACGATCTTGTTAAGCTACTGCAACCTCCACCACTTTTCCAAGAGGCAATGATATTGTCTTTTTGTGCCATTTCAACCTCCACCATTCTTCCAATGGGCATTAATACCATCTTCTTAAGCTACTACGACCTCCACGTCTCTTCCAACGGGCGTTAAAACTGTTTTGTTAAGCTACTGCTACCTCCACATCTCTTCCAAGTTGCATTAAATCCATCGTGTTAAGCTACTGTGACCTCCATCACTCATCCAAGGGGCATTGATTTTACATTTTATTCCACTGCGACCTCCACCATTCTTACAAGGGGCATTTATACCATCTTGTTAAGCTACTGCGACCTCCACGTATTTTCCAAGGGGCATTAAAATCATCTTGTTAACCTACTGCGAACTGCACCACTTTTCCAAGGGGCATTGACATTGTCTTTTTGTTCCACTGCGACCTCCACCATTCCTCCAAGGGGCATTAAAACCGTCTTGCTAAGCTACTTCTACCTCCACGTATCTTTCCAGGGGCATTAAAACCGGCTTGTTAAGCAACTGTGACCTCCAAGTTACTTCCAAGGGGCATTTAAATTGTGTTTGTTCCACTGCGACCTCCACCAATCTTCCAAGTGGCATTAAAACCGTCTTGTTAAGCTACTGCGACATCCATGTCTCTTCCAATGGGCATTAAAACCGTCTTGTTAAGCTACTGCGACTGCCACCACTTTTCCAAGGGTCATTGATATTGTCTTTTCATTTCATTGCGACCTCCACCTTTCTTCCAAGGGGCATTAAAACCATCTTGTTAAGCTACTGCAACCTCCACTTCTCTTCAAATGGGCATTAAAACTGTCTTGTTAAGCTACTGCGACCTCCACCACTTTTCCAAGGGGCATTGATATTGTATTTTTATTCCACTGCGACCTCCACCATTCTTCCAAGGGGCAATAAAACCGTCATGTTAAGCTACTGCAACCTCCACGTATTTTCCAAGGGGCATTAAAATCGTCTTGTAAACCTACTGCGACCTCCACGTCTCTTTCAAGGGGCATTAAAACCGTCTTGATAAGCTACTGCGACCACCACCACTTTTCCAAGGGGCATTGCTATTGTCTTTTTATTCCACTGAGACCTCCACCATTCTTCCAAGGTGCATTAAAGCCATCTTGTTAAGCTACTGCAACCTCCATGTCTGTACCAAGTTGCATTAAAACCGTATTCTTAAACTATTGCATCCTCCATGTCTATTCCAAGAGGCAATAAAACCATCTTGTTAACCTACTGCAACCTCCACCACTTTTCCAAGGGGCAATGATATTGTCTTTATGTTTCAATGCGACCTCCATCATTCTTCCAATGGGCATTAAAACTGTCTTGTTAAGCTACTGCGACCTCCACGTTTCTTCCAAGAGGAATTGATATTGTATTTGTTCCACTGCGACCTCCACCATTCTTCCAAGGGGCATTAAAACCATCTTGTTAAGATACTGCGACCTCCAAGTTTCTTCCAAGGGGCATTAAAACCGTCTTGTTAAGCTGCTGCAACCTCCACGTTTCTTCCAAGAGGAATTGATATTGTATTTGTTCCACTGCGACCTCCACCATTCTTCCAAGGGGCATTAAAACCATCTTGTTAAGCTGCTGCGAGCTCCACGTCTCTTCCAAGGGGCATTAAAACCATCTTCTTAAGCAACTGCATCCTCCACATCTCTTCCAAGTGGCATTAAAACTGTATTGCTAACCTCCTGCGACCTCCATCACTCTTCCAAGGGGCATTGATATTATCTTTTTTTTCCACTGCGACCTACACCTTTCTTTCAAGGGCATTAAAATCATCTTGTTAAGCTACTGCTACCTCCACGTCTTATCCAAGGGGCATAAAAACTATCTTGTTAAGCTACTGCAACCTCCATCACTTTTCCAAGTGGCAATGATATTGTCTTTTTGTTCCACTGCGACCTCCACCATTCTTCCAAGGAGCATTAAAACCGTCTTGTTAAGCTACTGCGTCCGCCACGTCTTTCCCAAGGGGAATTAAAACCGTCTTTTAAGCTACTGCGACCTGCACCACTTTTCCAGGGGGCAGTGATATTGTCTTTTTATTCCACTGCGACCTCCACCATTCTTCCAAGGGGCATTAAAACCATCTTGTTAAGCTTCTGCAACCTCCACGTCTCTTCCCAGGGGCATTAAAATGGGCTTGTTAAGCTACCGGGGCCCCCTGTGTCTCTTCCAAGGGTCATTAAAACCATATTGTTAAGATACTGCTACCTCCAAGTTTCTTCCAAGGGGCATTAAAACCGTCTTCTTAAGCTACTGCAACCTCCACGTTTCTTCGAAGAGGCATTGATATTGTATTTGTTCCACTGAGACCTCCACCTTTCTTCCAATGGGCATTAAAACCGTCTTGTTAAGCTACTACGATTTCCATGTCTCTTCCAAGGGTCATTAAAACCATGGTCTTAAGATACAGCATCCTCCACGTCTCTTCCAAGTGGCATTAAAACTGTCTTGTTAAGCTACTGCGACCTCCATCACTCTTCCAAGGGGCATTGATATTATCTTTTTTTTCCACTGCGACCTACACCATTCTTCCAAGGGCATTAAAACCATATTGTTAAGCTACTGCGACCTCCACATCTTATCCAAGAGGCATTAAAACTATCTTGTTAAGCTACTGCAACCTCCACCACTTTTCCAAGGGGCATTGATATTGTCATTTTATTCCCCTGCGACCTTCATCATTCTTCCAAGGGGCAATAAAATTGTCTTGTTAAGCTACTGCGACCTCCACGTCTTTTCCAATGGGCATTAAAACCGTCTTGTTAAGCTACTGCGACTTCCACGTCTCTTACAAGAGGCATTATAACAGTCTTGTTAAGCTTGTGTGACCTCCACCATTTTTCCAAGGATCATTGATATTGTCTTCTTATTCCACTGCAACCTCCACCATTCTTCCAAGAAGCATTAATTCTGTCTTTTTAAGCTACTGCGACCTCCACGTCTCTTATAAGGGGCGTTAAAACTGTCTTATTAAGCTACTGCGACCTCCACGTTTGTACCAAGTTGCATTAAAACCGTCTTGTTAAGCTACTGCAACCTCCATGTCTCTTCCAACGGGCAATAAAGCTGTCTTGTTAAGCTACTGCAACCTCCACTACTTTTCGAAGGAGCAATGATATTGTCTTTTTGTTCCACTGCGACCTACAACATTCTTCCAAGGTTCATTAAAAAAATCTTGTTAAGCTACTGCGACCTCCACGTCTGTACCAAGTTGCATTAAAACTGTCTTGTTAAGCTACTGCGACCTCCATGTTTCTTCCAGGGGGCAATAAAACCATCTTGATAAGCTACTGCAACCTCCACCACTTTTCCAAGGGGCAATGATATTGTCTTTTTGTTCCACTGCGACCTCCACCATTCTTCTAAGGGGCAATAAAACCATCTTGTTAAGCTAATGCGACCTCCACGTCTTTTCCAAGGGGCATTAAAACCGTCTTTTTATGCTACTGCGACCTGCACCACTTATCCAGGGGGCAGTGATATTGTATTTTATTCTTCTATGACCTCCACCATTCTTCTAAGGGGCATTAAAACCATCTTGTTAAGCTTCTGCAACCTCCAGGTCTCTTCCCATGGGTATTAAAACTGGCTTTTTAAGCTACTGTGACCTCCGTGTCTCTTTCAAGGGGCATTAAAACCGCCTTTTTAAGCTACTGCGACCTGTACCATTTATCCAGGGGGCAGTGATATTGTATTTTATTCCACTGCGAACTCCACCATTATTCCAAGGGGCATTAAAACCATCTTGTTAACCTACTGCGACCTCCACAATTCTTCCCATGGGCATTAAAACCATCTTGTTAAGCAAATGCGACCGCCACCACTTTTACAACGGTCATTGATATTGTCTTTTCATTTCACTGTGACCTTCACCATTTTTCAAGGTGGATTAAAACTGTCTTTTTAGTCTACTGCGACCTCCACCACTTTTCCCAGGGTCATTGATAATGTCTTTTTATTCCACTGCGACCTCCACCATTCTTCCAAGGGGCAATAAAACCATCTTGTTAAGCTAATGAGACCTCCACTTCTTATCCAAGGAGCTTTAAAACCTTCTTGTTAATCTACTGCTACCTCCACATCTCTTTTTAGGGTCATTAAAACGGTCTTGTTAAGCTACTGCGACCTCCACCACTTTTCCAAGGGGCATTGATATTTTCTCTTTATTCCACTGCGACCGCCACCATTTTTCCAAGGGACATTAAAACCATCTTCGTAAGCTCCTGCGACCTCCACGTCTGTACCAAGTTGCATTAAAATCGTCTTGTTAAGATACTGCGACCTCCATGTCTCTTCCAAGGGGCAATAAAAACGCCTTGTTAAGCTTCTGCAACCTCCACCACTTTTCCAAGGGCAATGTTATTGTCTTTTGCTCCACTGCGACCTCCACCATTCTTCAAAGGGGCATTAAAACCGTCTTGTTAAGCTACTGCGACCTCCACCACTTTTCCAAGGGGCATTGATATTGTCTTTTTGTTCCACTGCGACCTTCACCATTCTTCCAATGGGCACTAAAACCGTCTTGTTCAGCTCCTGCGACCTCCATGTCTCTTCCAAGGGGCGTTAAAACCTTCTTGTTAAGCTACTGTGACCTCCACGTCTTTTCCAAGGGGCATTAAAATCGTCTAGTTAAGCTACTGCGACCTCCACCACTTTTCCAAGGGGCATTGATATTGTCTTTTTATTCCACAGCGACCTCCACCATTCTTCCAATTGGCATTAATACTGTCTTGTTAAGCTACTGCAACCTCCACGTCTCTTCGAAGTTGCATTAAAACCATCTTCTTAAGCTACTGCATGCTCCACGTCTCTTCCAAGTGGCATTAAAACCGTCTTGTTAAACTACTGCGACCGCCACGTCTCTTCCAAGGGGCACTAATATCCGTCCAGTTAAGCTACTGTGACCTTCACCACTTATCCAAGGGGCATTGATATTGTCTTTTAATTCTTCTGCGACCTCCACGTCACTTCCAATGGGCATTAAAAACGCCTTGTTAAGCTACTGCGACCTCCACCACTTTTCCAAAGAGCATTGATAATGTCTTTTTGTTCAACTGCGACCTCCACCATTCTTTCAAGGGGCAATAAAACCGTCTTGTTAAGCTACTGCGACCTCCAAGTCTAATCCAATGGGCATTAAAACTGTCTTGTTAAGCTACTGCGACTTCCACGTCTCTTCCAAGAGGCATTAAAGCCGTCTTGTTAAGCTACTGTGACCTCCACCATTTTTCCAAGGGGCATTGATATTGTCTTCTTATTCCACTGCGACCTCCACCATTCTTCCAAGGGGCATTAAAACCATCTTGTTAAGCTACTGCGTCCTCCAAATCTGTACCAAGTTACATTAAAACCGTCTTGTTAAGCTACTGCAACCTCCATTTCTCTTCCAAAGGGCAATAAAACCGTCTTGTTAAGCTACTGCAACCTCCACAACTTTTATAAGGAGCAGTGATATTGTCTTTTTGTTCCACTTCGCCCTCCACCATTTTTCCATGTGAATTAAAACAATCTTGTTAAGGTACTGCGACCTCCACCACTTTTCCAAGTGGCAATGATATTGTCTTTTTAATCCACTGCGATCTCCTCCATTCTTCCAAAGGGCTTTAAAACTGTCTTGTTAAGCTACTGCGACCTCCACGTCTCTTCCAAGTTGCATTAAAACCATCTTCTTAAGCTACTGCAACCTCCATGTCTCTTCCAAATGGCATTAAAACCATCTTGTTATGCTACTGCGACCTCCATCAATCTTCCAAGGGGCATTGATATTATCTCCTTATTCCACTGCGACCTCCACCATTCTTCCAAGGGGCATTAAAACCGTCTTTTTAAGATTCTGCGACCTCCATATATTTTCCAAGGGGCATTAAAACCGTCTTGTTAAGCTACTTCGACTTCCACAACTTTTCCAAGGGGCATTCATACTGTCTTTTTATTCCACTGTGACGTCCACCATTCTTCCAAGGGGCATTAAAACCATCTTGTTAAGCTACTGAAACCTCCACGTCTTTACCAAGTTGCATACAAACTGTCTTGTTAAGCTACTGCGACCTCCATGTGTCTTTCAAGGGGCAATAAAACCGTCCTGTTAATCTACTGCAACCTCCCCCACTTTTCCAAGTGGCAATGATATTGTCTTTTTGTTCCACTGTGACCTCCACCATTCTTCCAAGGGGCATTTAAACCGTCTTGTTAAGCTACTGCGACCTGCACCTCTTTTCCAAGAGGCATAGATATTGTCTTTGTTCCACTGCGACTTCCAATATTCTTCCAAGGGGCATTGAAACCGTCTTGTTAAGCTACTGCGACCTCCACGTCTCTTCCAAGGGGCCTTAAAACTGTCTTGTTAAGCTACTGCGACCTCCAACACTCTTCCAAGGGGCATTGATATTGTCTTTTTGCTATATTGCGACCTCCACCATTCATACAAGGGGCATTAAAACAGTCTTGTTAATCTACTGCTACATCCATGTCTCTTCTAATGGGCATTAAAAACGTCTTATTAAGCTACTGCGACCTCCACTACTTTTCCAAGGGGCATTGATATTGTCTTTTTATTCCACTGTGACCTCCACCATTCTTACAAGGGGCAATAAAACCGTCTTGTTAAGCTACTGCGACCTCCACGTCTTATTCAATTCGCATTAAATCCGTCTTGTTAAGCTACTGCGATCTCCACGTCTGTACCAAGTTGCATTAAAACCGCCTTGTTAACTGCTGTGACCTCCATGTCTCTTCCAAGGGGCAATAAAACCATCTTGTTAAGCTACTGTAACCTCCACCATTTTTCCAAATGGCAATGATATTGTCTTTTTGTGCCATTGGGACCTCCACCATTCCTCCAATGGGCATTAATACCATCTTTTTAAGCTACTGCGACCTCCACGTCTCTTCTAAGGGACGTTAAAACTGTTTTGTTAAGCTACTGCGACCTCCACCTCTTTTCCAAGGAGCATTGATATTGTCTTTTTATTCTACTGCGACCTTCTCCATTCTTCCAATGGGCAGTAAAACTGTCTTGTTAAGCTACTGCAACCTCCACATCTCTTCCAAGTTGCATTAAATCCGTCTTGTTAAGCTACTGTGACCTCCATCACTCATCCAAGGGGCATTGATATTATATTTTATTCCCCTGCGACCTCCACCATTCTTCCAAGGTGCATTAAAACCATCTTGTAAGGCTACTGCGACCTCCACGTATTTTCCAATGGGCATTAAAACTGTCTTGTTAGGCTAAGGCGACCTTCACCACTTTTCCAAGGGACATTGATATTGTTATTTACTTCCATTGTGACCTCCACCATTCTTCCAAGGGGGATTAAAATCATCTTGTTAAGCTACTGCAACCTCCAGTTCCCTTCCAATGGGCATTAAATCTGTCTTGCTAATCTACTGCGACCTCCACCAATTTTCCAAGGGGCATTGATATTGTATTTTTATTCCACTGCGACCTCCACCATTCTTCCAAGGGGCAATAAAACCGTCATGTTTAGCTACTGCGACCTCGACGTATTTTCCAAGGGGCATTAAAACCATCTTGTTAAGCTACTGCGACCTCCACCACTTTTCCAAGGGGCATTGATATTGTCTTTTTATTCCACTGAGACCTCCACCATTCTTCCAAGGGGCATTAAAGCCATCTTGTTAAGCTACTGCGACCTCCACGTCTGTACCAAATTGCATTAAAACCGTCTTGTTAAGCTATTGAAACCTCCATCTCTCTTCCAAGGGGCAATAAAACCATCTTGTTAAGCTACTGCAACCTCCACCACTTTTCCAAGGGGCAATGATATTGTCTTTTTGTTAAACTGCGACCTCCTCCATTCTTCCAAGTTGCATTGAAAACGTCTTCTAAGCTACTGTGACCTCCACGTCTTTTCCAAGGGGCATTAAAACTGTCTTGTTAGGCTAAGGAGACCTTCTCCACTTTTCCAAGGGACATTAATATTGTTATTTGGTTCCATTGTGACCTCCACCATTCTTCCAAGGGGCATTAAAACCATCTTGTTAAGCTACTGCACCCTCCACTTCCCTTCCAATGGACATTAAAACTGTCTTGTTAAGCTACTGTGGCCTCCACCATTTTTCCAAGGGGCATTGATATTGTCTTCTTATTCCACTGCGACCTCCACCATTCTTCCAAGGGGCATTAAAACCATCTTGTTAAGCTACTGCGTCCTCCAAATCTGTACCAAGTTGCATTAAAACCGTCTTGTTAAGCTACTGCAACCTCCATTTCTCTTCCAAGGGGCAATAAAACCGTCTTGTTAAGCTACTGCATCCTCCACAACTTTTCCAAGGGGCAGTGATATTGCCTTTTTGTTCCACTTCGCCCTCCACCATTCTTCCATGTGCATTAAAACAATCTTGTTAAGGTACTGCGACCTCCACCACTTTTCCAAGTGGCAATGATATTGTCTTTTTAATCCACTGCGACCTCCTCCATTCTTCCAATGGGCTTTAAAACTGTCTTGTTAAGCTACTGCGACCTCCACGTCTCTTCCAAGTTGCATTAAAACCATCTTCTTAAGCTACTGCGACCTCCATGTCTCTTCCAAATGGCATTAAAACCATCTTGTTATGCTACTGCGACCTCCATCAATCTTCCAAGGGGCATTGATATTATCTCTTTATTCCACTGCGACCTCCACCATTCTTCCAAGGGGCATTAAAACCGCCTTGTTAAGCTACTTCGACTTCCAAAACTTTTGCAAGGGGCATTCATACTGTCTCTTTATTCCACTGCGACCTCCACCATTCTTCCAAGGGGCAATAAAACCGTAATGTTTAGCTACTGAGACCTCTACGTCTTTACCAAGTTGCATACAAACTGTCTTGTTAAGCTACTGCGACCTCCATGTCTCTTTCAAGGGGCAATAAAACCGCCCTGTTAAGCTACTGCAACCTCCCCCACTTTTCCAAGTGGCAATGATATTGTCTTTTTGTTCCACTGTGACCTCCACCATTCTTCCAAGGGGCATTTAAACCGTCTTGTTAAGCTATTGAAACCTCCATCTCTCTTCCAAGGGGCAATAAAACCATCTTGTTAAGCTACTGCAACCTCCACCACTTTTTCAAGGGGCAATGATATTGTCTATTTGTTCCACTGCGACCTCCTCCATTCTTCCAAGGGGCATTGAATCCGTCTTGTTAAGCTACTGCGACCTCCACGTCTTTTCCAAGGGGCATTAAAACTGTTTTGTTAATCTACTGCGACCTGCTCCACTTTTCCAAGGGGCATTGATATAGTATTTGTTCCACTGCGGCCTCCACCATTCTTCCAAGGGGCATTAAAACCGTCTTGTTAAGCTACTGCGACCTCCACGTCTCTTCCAATGTGCATTAAAACCATCTTGTTAAGCTACTGTGACCGCCACCACTTTTTCAAAGGTAAATGATTTTGTCTTTTCATTTCACTGCGAGCTTAACCATTCTTCCAAGGGGCATTAAAACAGTCTTGTTAAGCTACCGCGACCTCCACGTCTCTTCCAATGGGCATTAAAAACGTCTTGTTAAGCTAGTGCGACCTCCATTCCTTTTCCAAGGGGTATTGTTATTGTCTTTTTATTCCACTGTGACCTCCACCATTCTTCCAAGGAGCAATAAAACCGTGCTGTTAAGCTACTGCGACCTCCACGTCTTATCCAATGGGCATTAAAACCATCTTGTTAAGCTACTGCGACCTCCACGTTTGTACAAAGTTGCATTAAAACCATCTTGTTAAGCTACTGCGACCTCCATGTCTCTTCCAAGGGGCAATAAAACCGTCTTATTAAGCTACTGCAACCTCCTCCACTTTTCCAAGGGGCAATGATATTGTCTTTTTGTTCCACTGCGACCTCCACCATTCTTCCAAGGAGCATTGATACCGTCTTTTTAAGCTACTGTGACCTCCACGTCTCTTCCAAGGGGCGTTAAAACTGTCTTGTTAAGCTGCTGCGACCTCCACAACTTTTCCAAGTGGCATTGATATTGTCTTTTTGTTCCACTGCGACCTCCATCATTCTTTCAAGGTGCATTAAAACTCTCTTGTTAAGCTACTGCGACCTCCACGTCTCTTCCAAGGGGCATTAAAACCGTCTTTTTAAGCTACTGCGACCTCCACCTCTTTTCCAAGGGGCATTGATAATATCTTTTTCTTCCAATGCGACCTCTACCATTCTTCCAATGGGCAATAAAACTGTCTTGTTAAGCTACTGCGACCTCCACATCTCTTCCAAGTTGCATTAAAACCATCTTGTTAAGCTACTGCGACCTCTACGTCTCTTCCAAGAGGCATTTAAACAGTCTTGTTAAGCTACTGCGACCTCCATCACTCTTCCAAGGGGCATTGATATTATACTTTTATTTCACTGCGACTTCCACCATTCTTCCAAGGGGCATTAAAATCGTCTTGTTAAGCTACTGCGAACTCCACGTATTTTCCAAGGGGCATTAAAATCGTCTTGTTAAGCTACTGCGACCTGCATCACTTTTCCAAGGGGCATAGATATTGTCTTTTTGTTCCACTGCGACCTCCACCATTCTTCCAAGGGGCATTAAAACCGTCTAGTTAAGCTACTTCTACCTCTAGTTATCTTTCCAGGGGCATCACAATTGGCTTGTTAAGCTACTGTGACCGCCACGTCTCTTCCAATGGGCATTAAAACCATCTTATTAAGCTATTGCAACCTCCACATCTCTTCCAATGGGCATTAAAACCGTCTTGTTAAGCTGCTGCGACCTCCACCATTTTTCCAAGGGGCATTGATATTGTATTTTTTTTCCACTGCGACCTCCACCATTCTTCCAAGGGGCAAAAAAAACGTTTTATTAAGCTATTGCGACCTCCACGTATTTTCCAATGTGCATTAAAATCATCTTGTTTAGCTACTGCGACCTCCACCACTTTTCCAAGCAGCATTATTATTGTTTTTTTTATTCCACTGTGACCGCCACAATTCTTCCAAGGGGCATTAAAGCCAACTTTTTAAGCTACTGCGACCTCCACGCCTGTACAAAGTTGCATTAAAACCATCTTGTTAAGCTACTGCGACTTCCATATCTCTTCCAAGGGGCAATAAAACCATCTTATTAAGCTACTGCAACCTCGTCAACTTTTCCAAGGGGCAACGATATTGTCTTTTTGTTCCACTGTGACCTCCACCATTCTTCCAAGGGGCATTAATACCGTCTTTTTAAGCTACTGTGACCTCCACGTCTCTTCCAAGGGGCGCTAAAACTGTCTTGTTAAGCTACTGCGAAATCTATCACTCTTCTGAGGGGCATTGATATCATCTTTTTATTCCACTGCTACCTCCACCATTCTTCCAAGGGGCATTAAAACCGTCTTGATTAGTTACTGCGACCTCCACGTATTTTCCAAGGAGCATTAAAACCGTCTTGTTAAGCTACTGCTACCTCCACCATTCTTCCAAGGGGCATTAAAACCGTCTTGTTAAGCTACTGGGTCCTCCATATTTCTTCCCATGGGCATTAAAACCATCTTGTTAAGCATCAGCGACTGCCACCACTTTTCCAAGGGTCACTGATATTGTCTTTTCATTTCACTGTGACTTTCACCATTCTTAAAAGGGCCATTAAAACAGTCTTTTTAAGCTACTGCGATCTCCATGTCTCTTCCAAGGGGCATTAAAACCGTCTTGTTAAGCTACTGCGACCTCCACCAATTTTCCAAGGGGCATTGATATTGTCTTTTTGTTCCACTGTGACCTCCACCATTGTTCGAAAGGGTATTAAAACCGTCTTGTAAAGGTACTGCAACCTCCACCTCTTTTCTAAGTGGCATTGATATTGTCTTTTTATTCCACTGTGAACTCCACCATTCTTTCAAGGGGCATTAAAACAGTCTTGTTAAGCTACTGCGACCTCCACGTCTCTTCCAAGGTGCATTAAAACTGTCTTGTTAAGTTACTGTGAACTCCACGCCTCTTCCAAGGGGCATTAAAACAATCTTCTAAAGCTACTGCGACCTCCACGTTTCTTCCAAGTGGCATTAAAACCGTCTTGTTAAGCTACTGCGACCTCCACGTATTTTCCAAGGGGCATTAAAACCATCTTGTTAAGCTACTGTGACCTCCCCCTCTCTCACAAGGGGCATCAAAACCGTCTTGTTAAGATACTGCGCCATCCAAAACATTTCCAAGGGGCATTGATATTGTCTTATTGTTCCTCTGCGACGTCTACCATTCTTACGAGGGGCATTAAAACTGTCTTGATAAGCTACTGCGACCTCCACGTCTCATCCAAGTTGCATTAAAAGCGACTTGTTAAGCTACTGAGACCTCCACCACTTTTCCAATGGGCATTGATATTGTCTTTTTGTTGCACTGCGACCTCCACCATTCTTCGAAGAGGCATTAAAACCGTCTTGTTAAGCTGCTGCGACCTCCACGTCTTTTCCAAGCGGCTTTAAAACCGTCTTGTTAAGCTACTGTGACCTCCTCCACTCTTACAAGGGGCAATATTACAGTATTTTTAAGCTGCTGCCATCTCCACGTCCCTTCCAAGGGGCATTAAAACCGATTTGTTAAGATACTGCGACCTCCACATCTCTTCCAAGGTGCATTAAAACCGTCTTGTTACGCTGCTGCGACCTCCACCACTTTTCCAATGGGCATTAATATTGTCTTTTTATTCCACTGTGACCTACACCATTCTTCCAAGGGGCATGAAAACCATCTTGTTAATCTACTAAGACCTCAACGTCTGTACCAAGTTGCATTAAAACCGTCTTGTTAAGCTACTACAACCTCCATGTCTCTTCCAAGGGGCAATCAAACCGTATTATTAGGTTACTGCAACCTCCACCACTTTTTCAAGGGGCAATGATATTGTCTTTTTGTTCCACTCAGACCTTCACCATTCTTCCAAAGGGCATTAAAACCGCCTTGTTAAGCTATTGCGACCTCCACGTCTCTTCCAAGGGGCATTAAAACCGTCTTGTTAAGCTACTGCGACCTCCACGTCTTTTCCAAGGGGCATTAAAATCGTCTTGTTAGGCTACTGTGTACTTCACGTCTCTTCCAAGGGGCATTAAAACCGTCTTGTTAAGCTACTGCGACCTCCACCACTGTTCCAAGGGACATTGATATTGTCTTTTTATTCCACTGCGACCTCCACGTCTCTTCGAAGTTGCATTAAAACCATTTACTTAAGCTACTGCGAACTCCACGTCTCTTCCACGTGGCATTAAAACTGTCTTGTTTAGCTACTGCGTCCTCCACATCTCTTCCAAGGGGCTTTAAAACAGTCTTGTCAAGCTACTGCACCCTCCACCACTTTTCCAAGGGGCATTGATATTGTCTTCTTGTTCCACTGCGACCTCCACCATTTTTACGAGGGGCATTATAACCGTCTTGATAAGTTACTGCGACCTCCACGTCTCATCCAAGTTGCATTAAAACCGTCTTGTTAAGCTACTGCGACCTCCACGTCTCTTCCAAGGGCATTAAAACCGTTTTGTTAAGCTACTCCGACCTCCACCACTTTTCCAAGGGGCATTGATATTGTCTTTTTATTCCACTATGACCTCCTCTATTCTTCCAATGATCATTAAAACTGTCTTGTTAAGCTACTGCGACCTCCATGTCTCTTCAAAGTTGCATTGAAACCATCTTCTTAAGCTACTGCGACCTCCACGTCTTATCCAAGGGGAATTAACACCGTCTTGTTAAGCTACTGCGACCTCCTCGTCTCTTCCAAGGGGCATTAAAACCATCTTGTTAAGCTACTGATACCACCATCACTTTTCCAAGGGGTATTGATATTGTATTTTTGTTCCACTGCGACCTCCACCATTCTTCCAAGGGGCATTAAAACCGTCTTGTCAATCTACTGCGACCTCCACGTCTCTTCCAAGGGGTATTAAAACCGTCTTGTTAAGCTACTGTGAACTCCACGCCTCTTCCAAGGGACTTTGAAATCATCTTCTTAAGCTACTGTGACCTCCACGTCTCTTCCAAGTGGCATTAAAACCGTCTTGTTAAGTTACTGCGACCTCCATCACTTTTCCAAGGGGCATTGATATTGTCTTTTTGTTCCACAACGACCTCCACCATTCTTCCAAGGGGCATTAAAACCGTCTTGTTAAGCTACTGCTACCTCCACGTCTCTTCCAAGGGGCATTAAAACAGTCTTGTTAAGCTACTGTGAACTCCACGACTCATCCAAGGGGCATTAAAACCAACTTCTTAAGCTACTGCGACCTCCACGTCTCTTCCAATTGGCATTAAAACCGTCTTGTTAAGCTACTGCGACCTCCACGTACTTTCCAAGGGGCATTAAAACCATCTTGTTAAGCTACTGTGACCTTCACCTCTCTCTCAAGGGGCATTAAAACCATCTTGTTAAGCTACTGCGCCATCCAAAACTTTTCCAAGGGGCATTGATATTGTCTTTTTGTTCCTTTGCGACTGCTACCATTCTTACGAGGGGCATTATAACCGTCTTTATAAGTTACTGCGACCTCCACGTCTCATCCAAGTTGCATTAAAACCGTTTTGTTAAGCTACTGAGACCTCCATCAATTTTTCCAAGGGGCATTGATATTGTCTTTTTGTTCCACTGCGACCTCCACCATTCTTCGAAGGGGCATTAAAACCGTCTTGTTAAGCTGCTGCGACCTCCACATCTTTTCCAAGCGGCTTTAAAACCATCTTGTTAAGCTACTGTGACCTTCACCACTCTTCCAAGGGGCAATAAAACCGTCTTGTTAAGCTACTGCGACCTCCATGTCCCTTCCAAGGGGCATTAAAACCGATTTGTTAAGCTACTGCGACCTCCACATCTCTTCCAAGTGGCATTAAAACCGTCTTGTTAAGCTACTGCGACCTCCATCTCTTTTCCAAGGGGCATTGATACTGTCTATTTGTTCCACAGCGACCTCCACCATTCTTCCAAGGGGCATTAAAACCGTCTTGTTAAGCTGCTGCGACCTACACGTCTCTTCCAAGGGGCATTAAAACCGTCTTGTTAAGCTACTGCGACCTCCACCACTTTTCCAAGGGGCATTGACATTGTCTTTTTATTCCACTACGACCTCCTCCATTCTTCCAAGGGGCAATAAAAATGTCTTGTTAAGCTACTGCGACCTCCACGTCTCTTCCAAGGGGCATTAAAACCGTCTTGTTAAGCTGCTGCAACCTCCACCACTTTTCCAAGGGGCATTGATATTGTCTTTTTGTTCCACTCCGACCTTCACCATTATTCCAAGGGGCATTAAAATCGTCTTGTTAAGCTACCAAGACCTCAACGTCTGTACCAAGTTGCATTAAAACCATCCTGTTAAGCTACTACAACCTCCATGTCTCTTCCAAGGGGCAATCAAACATCAAACCGTCTTGTTAGGCTACTGCAACCTCCACCACTTTTCCAAGGGGCAATGATATTATCTTTTTGTTCCCCTCCGACCTTCACCATTCTTCCAAAGGGCATTAAAACCGTCTTGTTAAGTTACTGCGACCTCCACGTCTCTTCCAAGGGGCGTTAAAACCATCTTGTTAAGCTACTGCGACCTCCACCACTTTTCCAAAGGGCATTGATAAAGTCTTTTTATTCCACTGCGACCTCCACCATTCTTCCAAGGGGCATTAAAACCGTCTTGTTAAGCTACTGCGACCTCCACGTTTTTTCCAAGGGGCATTAAAATCGTCTTGTTATGCTACTGTGAACTCCACGTCTCTTCCAAGGGGCATTAAAATTGTCTTGTTAAGCTACTGTGACCTCCACCACTATTCCAAGGGGCATTGATATTGTCTTTTTATTCCACTGCGACCTCCACATCTCTTCAAAGTTGCATTAAAACCATCTGCTTAAGCTACTGCGACCTCCACGTCTCTTCCAAGTGGCATTAAAACCATCTTGTTTAGCTACTGCGACCTCCACGTCTCTTCAAAGGGGCATTAAAACGCTCTTGTTAAGCTACTGCGACCTCCACCACTTTTCCAAGGAGCATTGATATTGTCTTTTTATTCCACTGCGACCTCCACCATTCTTCCAAGGGGCATTAAAACTGTCTTGTTAAGCTTGTGCGACCTCCACGTCTTTTCCAAGGGGCATTAAAACCATCTTGTTAAGATACTGTGACCTCCATTACTCTTCCAAGGGGCATTAAAACTGTCATTTTAAGCTACTGCGCCCTCCACCTCTTTTCAAAGGGGAATTAAAACAGTCTTGTTAAGCTGCTGCAACCTCCACGTCTCTTCCAAGGGCATTAAAACCGTCTTGTTAAGCTACTGCAGCCTCCACGTCTTATCCAAGGGGAATTAAAACCATCATATTAAGTTACTGCGACCTCCACGTCTCGTCCAAGGATCATTAAAACCATCTTGTTAAGCTACTGCAACCTCCACCACTTTTCTAAGCGGCATTGATATTGTCTTTTTATTCCACTGCCACCTCCACCATTATTTCAAGGGGCATTAAAACCGTCTTGTTAAGCTACTGCGACCTCCTCGTCTCTTCCAAGGGGCATTAAAACCGTCTTGTTAAGCTACTGAGACCCTCATCACTTTTCCAAGGGGTATTGATATTGAATTTTTGTTCCACTGCGACCTCCACCATTCTTCCAATGTTCATTAAAACCGTCTTGTTAAGCTACTGCGACCTCCACGTCTCTTCCAAGGTGCATTAAAACCATCTTGTTAAGCTACTGTGACCTCCACCTCTCTTCCAAGGGTCATTAAAACTGTCTTGTTAAGCTACTGCGCCATCCAAAACTTTTCCATGGGGCATTGATTTTGTCTTTTTGTTCCTCTGCGACCTCTACCATTCTTACGAGGGGCATTATAACTGGCTTGATAAGTTATTGCGACCTCCACGTCTCATCCAAGTTGCATTAAAACTGACTTGTTAAGCTACTGTGACCTCCACTACTTTTCCAAGGGGCATTGATATTGTCTTTTTGTTTCACTGCGACCTTCACCATTCTTCGAAGGGGCATTAAAATCGTCTTGTTAAGCTACTGCAACCTCCACCACTTTTCTAAGTGGCATTGATATTGTCTTTTTATTCCACTACGACCTCCTCCATTCTTCCAAGGGGCAATAAAAACGTCTTGTTAAGCTAATGCAACCTCCACGTCTCTTCCAAGGGGCATTAAAACCGTCTTGTTAAGCTGCTGCGACCTCCACCACTTTTCCAAGGGGCATTGATATTGTCTTTTTATTCCACTGCGACCTTCAAGTCTCTTCAAAGTTCCATTAAAACCATCTGCTTATGCTACTGCGTCCTCCACGTCTCTTCCAATGGGCATTAAAACCGTCTTGTTAATCTACTGCGACCTCCACCAGTTTTTCAAGGGGCATTGAGATTGTCTTTTTATTCCACTGCGACCTCCACCATTCTGCCAAGGGGCATTAAAACCGTCTTCTTAAGCTACTGCGCCCTCCAAGTCTTTTCCAAGATGCATTAAAACCGTCTTTTTAAGCTACTGTGACCTCCACATCTCTTCCAAGGGGCATTAAAACCGTCTTGTTAAGCTACTGCACCCTCCACCACTTTTCCTAGGGGCATTGATATTGTCTTCTTGTTCCACTGCGACCTCCACCATTCTTACGAGGTGCATTATAACCGTCATGATAAGTTACTGCGACCTCCATGTCTCATCCAATTGTATTAAAACCATCTTGTTAAGCTACTGCGACCTCCACGTCTCTTCCAAGGGGCATTAAAACCGTCTTGTAAAGTCACTGCGACATCCAACACTTTTCCAAGGGGCATTGATATTGTCTTTAAGTTCCACTGCGACCTCCACCATTCTTCTAAGGGGCATTAAAACCGTCTTGTTAAGCTATTGCAACCTCCACGTCTTTTCGAAGCTGCATTAAAACCATCTTTTTAAGCTACTGTGACCTCCACCACTCCTCCAAGGGTAATTAAAACCGTCTTTTTAAGCTGCTGCGACCTCCACCACTTTTCCAAGGGGCATTAAAACCGTCTTCTTAAGCTGCTGCGACCTCCACATCTCTTCAAAGGGGCATTAAAACCCTCTTGTTAAGCTACTGCGACCTCCACCACTTTTCCAAGGAGCATTGATATTGTCTTTTTATTCCACTGTGACCTCCACCATTCTTCCAAGGTACATTAAAACTGTCTTGTTAAGCTAGTGCGACCTCCACATCTTTTCCAAGGGGCATTAAAACCATTTTGTTAAGATAGTGTGACCTCCATTACTCTTCCAAGGGGCATTAAAACAGTCTTTTTAAGCTACTGCGACCTCCACCACTTTTACAGGGGTCATTGATATAGTCTTTTTATTACACTGCGACCTCCACCATTCTTCCAAGGGCATTGAAACTATCGTGTTAAGCTACTGCGACCTCCACGTCTGTACCAAGTTGCATTAAAACCATCTTGTTAATCTACTGTGACCTTCACCACTTTTCCAAGGGGCATTGATATAGTCTTTTTATTCCACTGCGAGCTCCACCATTCTTCCAAAGGGCATTAAAACTGTCTTGTTAAGCTACTGCGACCTCCACGTCTCTTCCAAGGGTTGTTAAAACAATCTTGTTAAATTACTGCGACCTCCACCACTTTTCCAAGGTGCATTGATATAGTCTTTTTATTCCACTGCGACCTCCACCATTCTTCCAAGGGGCATTAAAATCGTTTTGTTAAGCTACTGCGACCTCCACAACTCTTTCAAGGGGTATTGATATTGTCTTTTTATTCCACTGCGACCTTCACGTCTCTTTGAAGTTGCATTAAAACCATCTGCTTAAGCTACTGCGACCTCCACGTCTCTTCCAAGTGGCATTAAAACCGTCTTGTTTAGCTACAGCGTCCTCCACGTCTCTTCCAATGGGCATTAAAACTGTCTTGTTAAGCTACTGCGACCTCCACCAGTTTTTCAAGGGGCATTGATAATGTCTTTTTATTCCACTGCGACCTCCAACATTCTGCCAAGGGGCATTAAAACCGTCTTCTTAAGCTACTGCGCCCTCCAAGTCTTTACCAAGATGCATTAAAATCGTCGTTTTAAGCTACGGTGACCTCCACATCTCTTCCAAGGGGCATTAAAACCGTCTTGTTAAGCTACTACAACCTCTACCACTTTTCCTAGGGGCATTGATATTGTCTTCTTGTTCCACTGCGACCTCCACCATTCTTACGAGGGGCATTATAACCGTCATAATAAGTTACTGCGACCTCCACATCTCATCCAAGTTGCATTAAAACCATCTTGTTAACCTACTGCGACCTCCACATCTCTTCCAAGGGGCATTAAAACCATCTTGTAAAGCCACTGCGACCTCCAACACTTTTCCAAGGGGCATTGATATTGTCTTTAAGTTCCACTGCGACCTCCACCATTCTTCTAAGGGGCATTAAAACCGTCTTGTTAAGCTACTGCAACCTCCACGTCTTTTCGAAGCGGCATTAATACCATCTTTTTAAGCTACTGTGACCTCCTCCACTCCTCCAAGGGGCATTAAAACAGTCTTTCTAAGCTGCTGCGACCACCAGCACTTTTCCAAGGGGCATTAAAACTGTCTTCTTAAGCTGCTGCGACCTCCACGTCTCTTCAAAGGGGCATTAAAACCCTCTTGTTAAGCTACTGCGACCTCCACCACTTTTCCAAGGAGCATTGATATTGTCTTTTTATTCCACTGCGACCTCCACCTTTCTTCCAAGGGACATTAAAACTGTCTTGTTAAGCTAGTGCAACCTCCACGTCTTTTCCAAGGGGCATTAAAACCATCTTATTAAGATAGTGTGACCTCCACCACTTTTACAGGGGTCATTGATATAGTCTTTTTATTACACTGCGACCTCCACCATTCTTCCAAGGGCATTGAAACCATCTTGTTAAGCTACTGCGACCTCCACGTCTGTACCAAGTTGCATTAAAACCATCTTGTTAATCTACTGTGACCTTCACCACTTTTCCAACGGGCATTGATATAGTCTTTTTATTCCACTGCGACCTCCACCATTCTTCCAAAGGGCATTAAAACCGTCTTGTTAAGCTACTGCGACCTCCACGTCTCTTCCAAGGGTCGTTAAAACAATCTTGTTAAGCTACTGCGACCTCCACCACTTTTCCAATGGGCATTGATATAGTCTTTTTATTCTACTGCGACCTCCACCATTCTTCCAAGGGGCATTAAAACCGTCTTGTTAAGCTACTGCGACCTCCACGTCTTTTCCAAGGGGCATTAAAATCGTCTTGTTAAGCTACTGCGACCTCCACCACTCTTTCAAGGGGCATTGATATTGTCTTTTTATTCCACTGCGACCTTCACGTCTCTTTGAAGTTGCATTAAAACCATCTGCTTAAGCTACTGCGACCTCCACGTCTCTTCCAAGTGGCCTTAAAACCATCTTGTTTAGCTACTGCCTCCTCCAAGTCTCTTCCAATGGGCATTAAAACCGTCTTGTTAAGCTACTGCGACCTCCACCAGTTTTTCAAGGGGCATTGATATTGTCTTTAAGTTCCACTGCGACCTCCACCATTCTTCTAAGGGGCATTAACCGTCTTGTTAAGCTACTGCAACCTCCACGTCTTTTCGAAGCGGCATTAAAACCATCTTTTTAATCTACTGTGACCTCCACCACTCTTCCAAGGGGCATTAAAAACGTCTTGTTAAGCTACTGCACCCTCTACCACTTTTCCTAGGGGCATTAAAACCGTCTTCTTAAGCTGCTGCGACCTCCACGTCTCTTCAAAGGGGCATTAAAACCCTCTTGTTAAGATAATGCGACCTCCACCACTTTTCCAAGGAGCATTGATATTGTCTTTTTATTCCACTGCGACCTCCACCATTCTTCCAAGGGGCATTAAAACTGTCTTATTAAGCTAGTGCGACCTCCACGTCTTTTCCAAGGGGCATTAAAACCATCTTGTTAAGATAGTGTGACCTCCATTACTCTTCCAAGGGGCATTAAAACCGTCTTTTTAAGCTATTGCGCCCTCCACCTCTTTTCAAAGGGGAATTAAAACAGTCTTGTTAAGCTACTGCGACCTCCACCACTCTTTCAAGGGGCATTGATATTGTCTTTTTATTCCACTGCGACCTTCACGTCTCTTCGAAGTTGCATTAAAACCATCTGCTTAAGCTACTGCGACCTCCACGTCTCTTCCAAGTGGCATTAAAATCGTCTTGTTTAGCTACTGCATCCTCCACGTCTTTTCCAATGGGAATTAAAACCGTCTTGTAAGCTACTGCGACCTCCACCAGTTTTTCAAGGGGCATTGATATTGTCTTTTTATTCCACTGCGACCTCCACCATTCTGCCAAGGGGCATTAAAACCGTCTTCTTAAGCTATTGTGCCCTCGACGTCTTTTCCAAGGGGCATTAAAACCGTCTTTTTAAGCTACTGTGACCTCCACATCTCTTCCAAGGGGCATTAAAACCGTCTTGTTAAGCTACTTCACCCTCCACCACTTTTCCTAGGGCATTGATATTGTCTTCTTGTTCCACTGCGACCTCCACCATTCTTACGAGGGGCATTATAACCGTCATGATAAGTTACTGCGACCTCCACGTCTCATCCAAGTTGCATTAAAACCGTCTTGTTAAGCTACGGCGACCTACATGTCTCTTCCAAGGGGCATTAAAACCGTCTTGTAAAGCCACTGCGACCTCCAACACTTTTCCAAAGGGCATTGATTTTGTCTTTAAGTTCCACTGCGACCTCCACCATTCTTCTAAGGGGCATTAAAACCGTCTTGTTAAGCTACTGCAACCTCCACGTCTTTTCGAAGCGGCATGAAAACCATCTTTTTAAGCTACTGTGACCTTCACCACTTCTCCAAGGGGCATTAAAACCGTCTTTTTAAGCGGCTGCGACCTCCACCACTTTTCCAAGGGGCATTAAAACCATTTTCTTAAGCTGCTGCGACCTCCACTTCTCTTCAAAGGGGCATTAAAACCCTCTTGTTAAGCTACTGCGACCACCACCACTTTTCCAAGGGGTACTGATATTGTCTTTTTATTCCACTGCGACCTCCACCATTCTTCCAAGGGGCATTAAAACTGTCTTGTTAAACTAGTGCGACCTCCACGTCTTTTCCAAGGGGCATTAAAACCATCTTGTTAAGATACTGTGACCTCCATTACTCTTCCAAGGTGCATTAAAACCGTCTTTTTAAGCTACTGCGCCCTCCACCTCTTTTCAAAGGGGAATTAAAACAGTCTTGTTAAGCTGCTGCAACCTCCACGTCTCTTCCAAGGGGCATTGAAACCGTCTTGTTAAGCTCATGCGACCTCCACCACTTTTCGAAGGGGCATTGATATAGTCTTTTTATTCCACTGCGACCTCCATCATTCTTCCAAGGGCATTAAAACCATCTTGTTAAGCTACTGTGACCTCCACGTCTGTACCAAGTTGCATTAAAAACATCTTGTTAATCTACTGCGACCCCCACCACTTTTCCAAGGGGCATTGATATAGTCTTTTTATTCCACTGCGAACTCCACCATTCTTCCAAGGGGCATTAAAACCCTCTTGTTAAGCTACTGCGACCTCCCCTTCTTTTCCAAGGGGCATTAAAATCGTCTTGTTAAGCTACTGGGACCTCCACCACTATTCCAAGGGGCATTGATATTGTCTTTTTATTCCACTGCGACCTTCACGTCTCTTCGAAGTTGCATTAAAACCATCTGCTTAAGGTACTGCGACCTACAAGTCTCTTCCAAGTGGCATTAAAATCGTCTTGTTTAGCTACTGCATCCTCCACGTCTTTTCCAATGGGAATTAAAACCGTCTTGTTAGCTACTGCGACCTCCACCAGTTTTTCAAGGGGCATTGATATTGTCTTTTTATTCCACTGCGACCTCCACCATTCTGCCAAGGGGCATTAAAACCGTCTTCTTAAGCTATTGCGCCCTCCACGTCTTTTCCAAGGGGCATTAAAACCGTGTTTTTAAGCTACTGTGACCTCCACATCTCTTCCAAGGGGCATTAAAACCGTCTTGTTAAGCTACTTCACCCTCCACCACTTTTCCTAGGGGCTTTGATATTGTCTTCTTGTTCCACTGCGACCTCCACCATTCTTACGAGGGGCATTATAACCGTCATGATAAGTTACTGCGACCTCCACGTCTCATCCAAGTTGCATTAAAACCGTCTTGTTAAGCTACGGCGACCTACACGTCTCTTCCAAGGGGCATTAAAACCATCTTGTAAAGCCACTGCGACCTCCAACACTTTTCCAAAGGGCATTGATTTTGTCTTTAAGTTCCACTGCGACCTCCACCATTCTTCTAAAGGGCATTAAAACCGTCTTTTTAAGCTACTGTGACCTCCACATCTCTTCCAAGGGGCATTAAAACCGTCTTGTTAAGCTACTTCACCCTCCACCACTTTTCCTAGGGGCTTTGATATTGTCTTCTTGTTCCACTGCGACCTCCACCATTCTTACGAGGGGCATTATAACCGTCATGATAAGTTACTGCGACCTCCACGTCTCATCCAAGTTGCATTAAAACCGTCTTGTTAAGCTACGGCGACCTACACGTCTCTTCCAAGGGGCATTAAAACCATCTTGTAAAGCCACTGCGACCTCCAACACTTTTCCAAAGGGCATTGATTTTGTCTTTAAGTTCCACTGCGACCTCCACCATTCTTCTAAAGGGCATTAAAACCGTCTTGTTAAGCTACTGCAACCTCCACGTCTTTTCGAAGCGGCATGAAAACCATCTTTTTAAGCTACTGTGACCTTCACCACTCCTCCAAGGGGCATTAAAACCGTCTTTTTAAGCGGCTGCGACCTCCACCACTTTTCCAAGGGGCATTAAAACCGTCTTCTTAAGCTGCTGGGACCTCCACGTCTCTACAAAGGGGCATTAAAACCCTCTTGTTAAGCTACTGCGACCACCACCACTTTTCCAAGGGGTACTGATATTGTCTTTTTATTCCACTGCGACCTCCACCATTCTTCCAAGGGGCATTAAAACTGTCTTCTTAAGCTAGTGCGACCTCCACGTCTTTTCCAAGGGGAATTAAAACCATCTTGTTAAGATACTGTGACCTCCATTACTCTTCCAAGGTGCATTAAAACCGTCTTTTTAAGCTACTGCGCCCTCCACCTCTTTTCAAAGGGGAATTAAAACAGTCTTGTTAAGCTGCTGCAACCTCCACGTCTCTTCCAAGGGGCATTGAAACCGTCTTGTTAAGCTCATGCGACCTCCACCACTTTTCCAAGGGGCATTGATATAGTCTTTTTATTCCACTGCGACCTCCACCATTCTTCCAAGGGCATTAAAACCATCTTGTTAAGCTACTGCGACCTCCATGTCTGTACCAAGTTGCATTAAAACCATCTTGTTAATCTACTGTGACCTCCATGTCTCTTCCAAGGGGCATTAAAACCATCTTGTTAAGCTACTGCGACCATCACCACTTTCCCAAGGGGCAGTGATATTGTCTTTTTGTTCCACTGCGACCTCCACCATTCTTCCAAGGGGCATTAAAGCATCTTGTTAAGCTACCACGACCTCTACGTCTTTTCCAAATTGCATTAAAACCATCTTGTTAAGCTACTGTGACCTCCTTTACTCTTCCAAGTGGCATTATATCCGTCTTTTTAAGTTGCTGTGACCTCCACCACTTGTCAAAGGGTCATTAACACCGTCTTGTTAAGCTGCTGCGACATCCACGTCTCTTCCAATGGGCATTAAAACCGTCTTGTTAAGCTACTGCGACCTCCACCACTTTTACAAGGGGCACTGATATTGTCTTTTTATTCCACTGAGACTACCACCATTCTTCCTAGGGCCATTAAAACCATCTTGTTAAGCTACTGCGACCTCCACGTCTGTACCAATTTGCATTAAAACCATCTTGTTAAGCTACTGCGACCACCATGTCTCTTCCAAGGGGCAATAAAACCGTATTGTTAAGCTATTTCAACCTCCACAACTTCTCCAAGGGGCATTGATATTGTCTTTTTGTTCCACTGCGACCTCCACCATTCTTCCAAGGGGCATTAAAACTGTCTTGTTAAGCTACTGCGACCTCCACCACTTTTCCAAGGGGCATTGACATTGTCTTTTTATTCCACTACGACCTCCTCCATTCTTCCAAGGGGCAATAAAAAAGTCTTGTTAAGCTACTGCGACCTCCACGTCTTATCCAAGGGGCTTTAAAACCATCTTTTTAAGCTACTGCGACCTCCACGTCTCTTCCAAGGGGCATTAAAACCGTCTTCTTAAGCAGCTGCGACCTCCACCACTTTTCCAAGTGGAATTGATATTGCCTTTTTATTCCACGGCGACCTCCACCATTCTTCCAAGGGGTCATTAAAACTGTCTTGTTAAGCTACTAAGACCTCAACGTCTGTACCAAGTTGCATTAAAACCGTGTTGTTAAGCTACTACTACCTCCATATCTCTTCCAAGGGGCAATCAAACCGTCGTGTTAGGCTACTGCAACCTCCAACACTTTTCAAAGGGGCAATGATATTGTCTTTTTGTTCCACTCCGACCTTCACCTTTCTTCCAAAGAGCATTAAAACGGTCTTGTTAAGCTACTGTGACCTCCACGTCCCTTCCAATGGGCATTAAAACCGTCTTGTTAAGCAACTGAGACCTCCACCTCTTTTACAAGGGGCATTGATATTGTCTTTTTATTCCACTGAGACCTCCACCATTCTTACTAGGGGCATTAAAACCATCTTGTTAAGCTACTGCGACCTCCACGTCTGTACCAAGTTGCATTAAAACCATCTTGTTAAGCTACTGCGACCACCATGTCTCTTCCAAGGGGCAATAAAACCGTATTGTTATGCTATTGCAACCTCCACCACTTTACCAAGGGGCATTGATATTGTCTTTTTGTTCCACTGCGAACTCCACCATTCTTCCAAGGGGCATTAAAACCGTCTTGTTAAGCTACTGCGACCTCCACCACTTTTCCAAGGGGCATTGACATTGTCTTTTTATTCCACTACGACCTCCTCCATTCTTCCAAGGGGCAATAAAAACGTCTTGTTAAGCTACTGCGACCTCCACGTCTTATCCAAGGGGCTTTAAAACCTTCTTTTTAAGCTACTGCGACCTCCACATCTCTTCCAAGGGGCATTAAAACCGTCTTGTTAAGCCGCTGCGACCTCCACCACTTTTCCAAGTGGAATTGATATTGTCTTTTTATTCCACTGTGACCTCCACCATTCTTCCAAGGGGCATTAAAACTGTCTTGTTAAGCTACTAAGACCTCAACTTCTGTACCAAGTTGCATTAAAACCGTCTTGTTAAGCTACTACAACCTCCATGTCTCTTCCAAGGGGCAATCAAACCGTCTTGTTAGGCTACTGCAACCTCCAACACTTTTCCAAGGGGCAATGATATTGTCTTTTTGTTCCACTCCGACCTTCACTATTCTTCCAAAAGGCATTAAAACCGTCTTGTTAAGCTACTGCGACCTCCACGTCTCTTCCAATGGGCATTAAAACCATCTTGTTTAGCTACTGCGACCTCCACCACTTTTACAAGGGGCTTTGATATTGTCTTTTTATTCCACTGAGACCTCCGCCATTCTTCCTAGGGGCATTAAAACCATCTTGTTAAGCTACTGCGACCTCCACGTCTGTACCAAGTTGCATTAAAACCATCTTATAAAGCTACTGCGACCACCATGTCTCTTCCAAGGGGCAATAAAACAGTATTGTTAAGCTATTGCAACCTCCACCACTTTTCCAAGGCAATTGATATTGTCTTTTTGTTCAACTGCGACCTCCACCATTCTTCCAAGGGGCATTAAAACCGTCTTGTTAAGCTACTGCGACATCCACCACTTTTCCAAGAGGCATTGACATTGTCTTTTTATTCCACTACGACCTCCTCCATTCTTCCAAGGGGCAATAAAAACGTCTTGTTAAGCTACTGCGACCTCCACGTCTTATCCAAGGGGCTTTAAAACCATCTGTTTAAGCTACTGCGACCTCCACGTCTCTTCCAAGGGGCATTAAAACCGTCTTGTTAAGCTGCTGCGACCTCCACCACTTTTCCAAGGGGCATTGATATAGTCTTTTTATTCCACTGCGACCTCCACCATTCTTCTAAGGGTCATTAAAACCGTCTTGTTAAGCAACTGTGACCTCCACGTCTATTCCAAGTGGGATTAAAATTGTCTTGTTAAGCTACTGTGAACTCCACGTCTCTTCTAAGGGGCATTTAAACCATCTTGTTAAGCTACGGCGACGTCCACCACTATTCCAAGGGGCATTGCTATTGTCTTTTTATTCCACTGCGACCTCCATGTCTCTTCGAAGTTGCATTAAAACCTTCTTCTTAAGCTACTGCGACCTCCACGTCTTTTAAAAGTGGCATTAAAACCATCTTGTTTAGCTACTGCGTCCTCACGTCTCTTCCAATGGGCATTAAAACCGTCTTGTTAAGCTACTGCGACCTCCACCAGTTTTCCAAGGGGCATTGATATAGTCTTTTTATTCCACTGCGACCTCCACCATTCTTCCAAGGGGCATTAAAACCGTCTTCTTAAGCTACTGCGCCCTCCACGTCTTTTCCAATGGTCATTGAAACCGTCTTTTAAAGCTACTGTGTCCTCCACATCTCTTCCAAGGGGCATTAAAACCGTCTTGTTAAGCTACTGCACCCTCCACCAGTTGTCCAAGGGGCATTGATATTGTCTTCTTGTTCCACTGCGACCTCCACCATTCTTACGAGGGGCATTATAACCGTCTTGATAAGTTACTGCGACCTCCACGTCTCATCCAAGTTGCATTAAAACCGTCTTGTTAAGCTACTGCGACCTCCACGTCTCTTCCAAGGGGCATTAAATCCGTCTAGTAAAACCACTGCGACCTCTAACACTTTTCCAAGGGGCATTGATATTGTCTTTAAGTTCCACTGCGACCTCCACCAGACTTCTAAGGGGCATTAAAACCATCTTGTTAAGCTACTACAACCTCCACGTCTTTTTGAAGCGGCATTAAAACCATCTTTTTAAGCTACTATGACCTCCACCACTCCTCCAAGGGGCATTACAACGGTCTTTTTAAGCTGCTGCGACCTCCACCACTTTTCCAAGGGGCATTAAAACCGTCTTCTTAAGCTGCTGCGACCTCCACGTCTCTTCAAAGGGGCATTAAAACCCTCTTGTTAAGCTACTGCGACCTCCACCACTTTTCCAAGGAGCATTGATATTGTTTTTTATTCCACTGCGACCTCCACCATTCTTCCAAGGGACATTAAAACTGTCTTGTTAAGCTAGTGCGGCCTCCATGTCTTTTCCAAGGGGCATTAAAACCATCTTGTTAAGATAGTGTGACCTCCATTACTCTTCCAAGGGGCATTAAAACCGTCTTTTTAAGCTACTCGCCCTCCACCTCTTTTCAAAGGGGAATTAAAACAGTCTTGTTAAGCTGCTGCAACCTCCACGTCTCTTCCAAGGGGCTTTAAAACCATCTTTTTAAGCTACTGCGACCTCCACGTCTCTTCCAAGGGGCATTAAAACCGTCTTGTTAAGCTGCTGCGACCTCCACCACTTTTCCAAGGGGCATTGATATAGTCTTTTTATTCCACTGCAACCTCCACCATTCTTCTAAGGGGCATTAAAACCGTCTTGTTAAGCTACTGTGACCTCCACGTCTATTCCAAGTGGGATTAAAATCGTCTTGTTAAGCTACTGTGAACTCCACGTCTCTTCCAAGGGGCATTTAAACCATCTTGTTAAGCTACGGCGACCTCCACCACTATTCCAAGGGGCATTGCTATTGTCTTTTTATTCCACTGCGACCTCCATGTCTCTTCGAAGTTGCATTAAAACATTCTTCTTAAGCTACTGCGACCTCCACGTCTCTTAAAAGTGGCATTAAAACCATCTTGTTTAGCTACTGCGTCCTCACGTCTCTTCCAATGGGCATTAAAACCGTCTTGTTAAGCTACTGCGACCTCCACCAGTTTTCCAAGGGGCATTGATATAGTCTTTTTATTCCACTGCGACATCCACCATTCTTCCAAGGGCATTAAAACCATCTTGTTAAGCTACTGCGACCTCCACGTCTGTACCAAGTTGCATTAAAAACATCTTGTTAATCTATTGAGACCTCCACCACTTTTCCAAGGGGCATTGATATAGTCTTTTTATTCCACTGCGACCTCCACCATTCTTCCAAGGGGCATTAAAACCGTCTTGTTAAGCTACTGCGACCTCCACCACTTTTCCAAGGGGCATTGACATTGTCTTTTTATTCCACTACGACCTCCTCCATTCTTCCAAGGGGCAATAAAAAACTCTTGTTAAGCTACTGCGACCTCCACGTCTTATCCAAAGGGCTTTAAAACCATCTTTTTAAGCTACTGCAACCTGCACTTCTCTTCCAAGGGGCATTAAAACCGTCTTGTTAAGCTGCTGCGACCTCCACCACTTTTCCAAGTGGAATTGATATTGTTTTTTTATTCCACGGCGACCTCCACCATTCTTCCAAGGGGTCATTAAAACTGTCTTGTTAAGCTACTAAGACCTCAACGTCTGTACCAAGTTGCATTAAAACCGTCTTGTTAAGCTACTACAACCTCCATATCTCTTCCAAGGGGCAATCAAACCGTCGTGTTAGGCTACTGCAACCTCCAAAACTTTTCCAAGGGGCAATGATATTGTCTTTTTGTTCCACTCCGACCTACACCATTCTTCCAAAGGGCATTAAAACGGTCTTGTTAAGCTACTGCGACCTCCACCACTTTTCCAAGGGGCATATACATCTTCTTTTTATTCCACTACGACCTCCTCCATTCTTCCAAGGGGCAATAAAAACGACTTGTTAAGCTACTGCGACCTCCACGTCTTATCCAAGGGGCTTTAAAACCTTCTTTTTAAGCTGCTGCGACCTCCACGTCTCTTCCAATAGGCATTAAAACCGTCTTGTTAAGCTACTGCGACCTCCACCTCTTTTTCAAGGGGCATTGATGTTGTCTTTTTATTCCACTGAGACCTCCACCATTCTTACTAGGGGCATTAAAACCATCTTGTTAAGCTACTGCGACCTCCACGTCTGTACCAAGTTGCATTAAAACCATCTTGTTAAGCTACTGCGACCACCATGTCTCTTCCAAGGGGCAATAAAACCGTATTGTTATGCTATTGCAACCTCCACCACTTTTCCAAGTGGCATTAATATTGTCATTTTGTTCTACTGCGACCTCCACCATTCTTCCAAGGGGCATTAAAACCGTCTTGTTAAGCTACTGCGACCTCCACCACTTTTCCAAGGGGCATTGACATTGTCTTTTTATTCCACTGTGACCTCCACCATTCTTCCAAGGGGCATTAAAACTGTCTTGTTAAGCTACTAAGACTTCAACTTCTGTACCAGGTTGCCTTAAAACCGTCTTGTTAAGCTACTACAACCTCCATGTCTCTTCCAAGGGGCAATCAAACCGTCTTGTTAGGCTACTGCAACCTCCAACACTTTTCCAACGGGCAATGATATTGTCTTTTTGTTCCACTCCGACCTTCCCTATTCTTCGAAATGGCATAAAAACCATCTCGTTAAGCTACTGCGACCTCCACGTCTCTACCAATGGGCATTAAAACCATCTTGTTTAGCTACTGCGACCTCCACCACTTTTACAAGGGGCATTGATATTGTCGTTTTATTCCACTGAGACCTCCACCATTCTTCCTAGGGGCATTAAAACCATCTTGTTAAGCTACTGTGACCTCCACGTCTGTACCAAGTTGCATTAAAACCATCTTGTAAAAGCTACTGCGACCACCATGTCTCTTCCAAGGGGCAATAAAACCGTATTGTTAAGGTATTGCAACCTCCACCACTTTTCCAAGGCGATTGATATTGTCTTTTTGTTCCACTCTGACCTTCACCATTCTTCCAAAGGGCATTAAAACGGTCTTGTTAAGCTACTGCGACCTCCACGTCTCTTCCAAGGGGCGTTAGAACCATCTTGTTAAACTACTGCGACCTCCACCACTTTTCCAAGGGGCATTGATATAGTCTTTTTATTCCACTGCGACCTCCACCATTCTTCTAAGGGGCATTAAAACCGTCTTGTTAAGCTACTGCGACCTCCACGTCTATTCCAAGTGTCATTAAAATCATCTTGTTAAGCTACTGTGAACTCCACGTCTCTTCCAAGGCGCATTTAAACCATCTTGTTAAACTACTGCGACCTCCACCACTATTCCAAGGGGCATTGCTATTGTCTTTTTATTCCACTGCGACCTCCATGTCTCTTCGAAGTTGCATTAAAACCTTCTTCTTAAGCTACTGCGACCTTCACGTCTCTTCAAAGGGGCATTAAAACCCTCTTGTTAAGCTACTGCGACCACCACCACTTTTCCAAGGGGTACTGATATTGTTTTTTTATTCCACTGCGACCTCCACCATTCTTCCAAGGGGCATCAAAACAGTCTTGTTAAGCTAGTGCGACTTCCACGTCTTTTCCAAGGGGAATTAAAACCATCTTGTTAAGATACTGTGACCTCCATTACTCTTCCAAGGTGCATTAAAACTGTCTTTTTAAGCTACTGCGCCCTCCACCTCTTTTCAAAGGGGAATTAAAACAGTCTTGTTAAGCTGCTGCAACCTCCATGTCTCTTCCAATGGGCATTAAAACCGTCTTGTTAAGCTCACTCGACCTCCACCACTTTTCCAAGGGGCATTGATATAGTCTTTTTATTCCACTGTGACCTCCACCATTCTTCCAAGGGCATTAAAACCATCTTGTTAAGCTACTGCAACCTCCACGTCTGTACTAAGTTGCATTAAAACCATCTTGTTAATCTACTGTGACCTCCATGTCTCTTCCAAGGGGCATTAAAACCATCTTGTTAAGCTACTACGACCACCACCACTTTCCCAAGGGGCAGTGATATTGTCTTTTTGTTCCACTGCGACCTCCACCATTCTTCCAAGGGGAATTAAAACCATCTTTTTAAGCAACTGTGACCTCCAAGTTTCTTCCAAGGGGCAATGAATGTGTTTTTTGTTCCACTGCGACCTCCACCATTCTTGAAATGGGCATTAAAGCATCTTGTTAAGCTACCACGACCTCTACGTCTTTTCCAAGGGGCATTAAAACCATCTTGTTAAGCTACTGTGACCTCCGTTACTCTTCCAAGTGGCATTATATCCGTCTTTTTAAGCTGCTGTGACCTCCACCACTTGTCAAAGGGGCATTAACACCGTCTTGTTAAGCTGCTGCGACATCCACGTCTCTTCCAATGGGCATTAAAACCGTCTTGTTAAGCTACTGCGACCTCCACCACTTTTACAAGGGGCATTGATATTGTCTTTTTATTCCACTGAGACCTCCACCATTCTTCCTAGGGGCATTAAAACCATCTTGTTAAGCTACTGCGACCTCCACGTCTGTACCAAGTTGCATTAAAACCATCTTGTTAAGCTACTGCGACCACCATGTCTCTTCCAAGGGGCAATAAAACCGTATTGTTAAGCTATTGCAACCTCCACAACTTTTCCAAGGGGCATTGATATTGTCTTTTTGTTCCACTGCGACCTCCACCATTCTTCCAAGGGGCATTAAAACTGTCTTGTTAAGATACTGCGACCTCCACCACTTTTCCAAGGGGCATTGGCATTGTCTTTTTATTCCACTACGACCTCCTCCATTCTTCCAAGGGGCAATAAAAAAGTCTTGTTAAGCTACTGCGACCTCCACGTCTTATCCAAGGGGCTTTAAAACCATCTTTTTAAGCTACTGCGACCTCCACTTCTCTTCCAAGGGGCATTAAAACTGTCTTGTTAAGCTGCTGTGACCTCCACCATTTTTCCAAGTGGAATTGATATTGTCTTTTTATTCCACGGCGACCTCCACCATTCTTCCAAGGGTTCATTAAAACTGTCTTGTTAAGCTACTAAGACCTCAACGTCTGTACCAAGTTGCATTAAAACCGTCTTGTTAAGCTACTACAACCTCCATATCTCTTCCAAGGGGCAATCAAACCGTCGTGTTAGGCTACTGCAACATCCAACACTTTTCCAAGGGGCAATGATATTGTCTTTTTGTTCCACTCAGACCTTCACCATTCTTCCAAAGGGCATTAAAACGGTCTTGTTAAGCTACAGCGACCTCCACGTCTCTTCCAATGGGCATTAAAACCGTCTTGTTAAGCTACTGCGACCTCCACCTCTTTTACAAGGGGCATTGATATTGTCTTTTTATTCCACTGAGACCTCCACCATTCTTACTAGCGGCATTAAAACCATCTTGTTAAGCTACTGCGACCTCCACGTCTGTACCAAGTTGCATTAAAACCATCTTGTTTAGCTAATGCGACCACCATGTCTCTTCCAAGGGGCAATAAAACCGTATTGTTGTGCTATTGCAACCTCCACCACTTTTCCAAGGGGCATTGATATTGTCTTTTTGTTCCACTGCGACCTCCACCATTCTTCCAAGGGGCATTAAATCCGTCTTGTTAAGCTACTGCGACCTCCACCACTTTTTGAAGGGGCATTGACATTGTCTTTTTATTCCACTACGACCTCCTCCATTCTTCCAAGGGGCAATAAAAACGTCTTGTTAAGCTTCTGCGACATCCACGTCTTATCCAAGGGGCTTTAAAACCTTCTTTTTAAGCTACTGCGACCTCCACATCTCTTCCAAGGGGCATTAAAACCGTCTTGTTAAGCTGCTGCGACCTCCACCACTTTTCCAAGTGGAATTGATATTGTCTTTTTATTCCAGTATGACCTCCACCATTCTTCCAAGGGGCATTAAAACCGTCTTGTTAAGCTACTGCAACCTCCACGTCTCTTCCAAGGGGCGTTAAAACCATCTTGTTAAGCTACTGTGACCTCCGCCACTTTTCCAAGGGGCATTGATATAGTCTTTTTATTCCACTGCGACCTCCAACATTCTTCTAAGGGGCATTAAAACCGTCTTGTTAAGCTACTGCGTCCTCCATGTCTTTTCCAATGGGCATTGAAACCGTCTTTTTAAGCTACTGTGACCTCCACATCTCTTCCAAGGGGCATTAAAACCATCTTGTTAAGCTACTGCACCCTCCACCACTATTCCAAGGGGCATTGATATTGTCTTTTTATTCCACTGCGACCTCCATGTCTCTTCGAAGTTGCATTAAAACCTTCTTCTTAAGCTACTGCGACCTCCACATCTCTTAAAAGTGGCATTAAAACCATCTTGTCTAGCTAATGCGTCCTCCACGTCTCTTCCAATGGGCATTAAAACCGTCTTGTTAAGCTACTGCGACCTCCACCAGTTTTCCAAGGGGCATTGATATAGTCTTTTTATTCCACTGCGACCTCCACCATTCTTCCAAGGGGCATTAAAACCATCTTGATAAGTTACTGCGACCTCCACGTCTCATCCAAGTTGCATTAAAATCGTCTTTTTAAGCTACTGCGACCTCCATGTCTCTTCCAAGGGGCATTTAAACCATCTTGTTAAGCTACTGCGACCTCCACCATTCTTACAAGGGCCATTATAACCGTCTTGATATGTTACTATGACCTCCACGTCTCATCCAAGTTGCATTAAAACCGTCTTGTTAAGCTACTGCGACCTCCATGTCTCTTCCAAGGGGCATTTAATCCGTCTTGTAAAGCCACTGCGACCTCTAACACTTTTCCAAGGGGCATTGATATTGTCTTTAAGTTCCACTGCGACCTCCTCCATTCTTCTAAGGGGTATTAAAACCATCTTGTTAAACGACTGCAACCTCCACGTCTTTTCGAAGCGGCATTAAAACCATCTTTTTAAGCTACTGTGACCTCCACCACTCCTCCAAGGGGCATTAAAACCGTCTTTTTAAGCTGCTGTGACCTCAACCACTTATTCCAAGGGGCATTAAAACCATCTTCTTAAGCTGCTGCGACCTCCACGTCTCTTCAAAGGGGCATTAAAACCCTCTTGTTAAGCTACTGCGACCTCCACCACTTTTTCAAGGAGCATTGATATTTTCTTTTTATTCCACTGCGACTGTCTTTTTAAGCTAGTGCGACCTTCACGTCTTTTCCAAGGGGCTTTAAAACCATCTTGTTAAGATACTGTGACCTCCATTACTTTTCCAAGGGGCATTAAAACCGTCTTTTTAAGCTACTGCGCCCTCCACCACTTTTTAAAAGGGCATTAAAACCGTTTTGTTAAACTGCTACAAACTCCACGTCTCTTCCAAGTTGCATTAAAACGTTCTTCTTAAGCTACTGCGACCTCCACGTCTCTTAAAAGTGGCATTAAAACCATCTTGTTTAGCTACTGCGTCCTCCACGTCTCTTCCAATGGGCATTAAAAGCGTCTTGTTAAGCTACTGCGACCTCCACCAGTTTTCCAAGGGGCATTGATATAGTCTTTTTATTCCACTGCGACCTCCACCATTCTTCCAAGGGGCATTAAAACCATCTTGATAAGTTACTGCGACCTCCACGTCTCATCCAAGTTGCATTAAAATCGTCTTGTTAAGCTACTGTGACCTCCATATCTTTTCCAAGGGGCATTTAAACCATCTTGTTAAGCTACTGCGACCTCCACCATTCTTACAAGCGGCATTATAACCGTCTTGATAAGTTACTGCGACCTCCACGTCTCATCCAAGTTGCATTAAAACCGTCCTGTTAAGCTACTGCTACCTCCATGTCTCTTCCAAGGGGCATTAAATCCGTTTTGTAAAGCCACTGCGACCTCTAACACTTTTCCAAGGGGCATTGATATTGTCTTTAAGTTCCACTGCGACCTCCACCATTCTTCTAAGGGGTATTAAAACCATATTGTTAAGCTACTGCAACCTCCACGTCTTTTCGAAGCGGCATTAAAACCATCTTTTTAAGCTACTGTGACCTCCACCACTCCTCCAAGGGGCATTAAAACCGTCTTTTTAAGCTGCTGTGACCTCAACCACTTTTCCAAGGGGCATTAAAACCGTCTTCTTAAGCTGCTGCGACCTCCACGTCTCTTCAAAGGGGCATTAAAACCCTCTTGTTAAGCTACTGCGACCTCCACCACTTTTTCAAGGCGCATTGATATTGTCTTTTTATTCCACTGCGACCTTCACCATTCTTCCAAGGGGCATTAAGACTGTCTTTTTAAGCTAGTGCGACCTTCACGTCTTTTCCAAGGGGCATTAAAACCATCTTGTTAATATACTGTGACCTTCATTACTCTTCCAAGGGGCATTAAAACCGTCTTTTTAAGCTACTGCGCCCTCCACCACTTTTCAAAAGGGCATTAAAACCGTCTTGTTAAGCTCATGCGACCTCCACCACTTTTCCAAGGGGAATTGATATAGTCTTTTTGTTCCACTGCGACCTCCACCATTCTTCCAAGGGGAATTAAAACCATCTTTTTAAGCAACTGCGACCTCCAAGTTTCTTCCAAGGGGCAATGAAGTTGTTTTTTTGTTCCACTGTGACCTCCACCATTCTTCCAAGGGGCATTAAAGCATCTTGTTAATCTACCACGACCTCTACGTCTCTTCCAAGTGGCATTAGAACCATCTTTTTAAGCTTCTGTGACCTCCGTTACTCTTACAAGGAGCATGATATTCGTCTTTTTAAGCTACTGTGACCTCCACCACTTGTCAAAGAGGCATTAAATCCATCTTGTTAAGCTGCTGCGACCTCCACGTCTCTTTCAATGGGCATTAAAACCGTCTTGTTAAGCTACTGCGACCTCCCCACTTTTACAAGGGTCATTGATATCGTCTTTTTATTCCACTGAGACCTCCACCATTCTTCCTAGGGGCATTAAAACCACCTTGTTAAGCTACTGCAACCTCCATGTCTGTAACAAGTTGCATTAAAACCGTCTTGCTAAGCTACTGCGACCACCATGTCTCTTCCAAGGGGCAATAAAACGGTATTGTTAAGTTATTGCAACCTCCACCACTTTTCCAAGGAGCATTAATATTGTCTTTTTGTTCCACTGCGACCTCCACCATTCTTCCAAGGGGCATTAAAACTGTCTTGGTAAGGTAGTGCGACCTCCACGTCTTTTCAAAGCGGCATTAAAACCGTTTTTAAGCTACTGTGACCTCCACCACTCTTCCAATGGGCATTAAAACCATCTTTTTAGGCTACTGCGACCTCCGCCAGTTTTTCCAAGGGGCATTGATATTGTCTTTTTATTTTACTGCGACCTCCACCATTCTTCCAAGGGACATTAAAAATATCTTGTTAAGCTACTGCGACCTCCACCTCTTTTCCAAGGGGCATTAAAACCGTCTTGTTAAGCTCCTGTGACCTCCATTACTCTTCCAAGGGGCATTAAAACCATCTTTTTAAGCTATTGCGACCTCCACCAATTTTCGGACGGGCATTAAAACCATCTTGTTAAGCTACTGCGACCTCCACGTCTCTTCCAAGGGGCATCAAAACCATCTTGTTAAGCTACTGCGACCTCCACCACTTTTCCAAGGGGCATTGATTTTGTCTTTTTATTCCACTGCGACCTCCACCATTCTTCCAAGTGGCATTAAAACCATCTTGTTAAGCTACTGCGTCCTCCATGTCTGTACCAAGTCGCATTAAAACCGTCTTGTTATGCTACTGCGACCTCCATGTCTCTTCCAAGGGGCAATAAAACCGTCTTCTTAAGCTATTGCAACCTCCACCACTTTTCCAAGGGGCATTGATATTGTCTTTTTGTTCCACTGCGACCTCCACCATTCTTCCAAGGGGCATTAAAACCATCTTGTTAAGCAACTGTGACCTCCAAGTTTCTTCCAAGGGGCATTGATATAGTCTTTTTGTTCCACTGCGACCTTCACCACTTTTCCAAGGGGCAATGATATTGTCTTTTTGTTCAACTGCGACCTCCACTATTCTTCCAAGGGGCATTAAGACCGTCTTGTTAAGCTACTGCAACCTCCACGTCTTTTAAAAGCGGCATTAAAACCGTCTTCTTAAGCTACTATGAACTCCACCACTCTTCCAAGGGGCATTAAAATCGTCTTTTTAAGCTGCTGCGACCTCCATGTCACTTCCAAGGGGCATTAAAACCATTTTTAAGCTGCTGCGACCTCCATGTCACTTCCAAGGGGCATTAAAACCGTTTTTTTAAGGTAGTGCGACCTCCACCACTTTTCCAAAGGGCATTGATATTGTCTTTTTATTTCACTGCGACCTCCATGTCTCTTCCAAGTGGCCTTAAAACTATCTTGTTAAGCTACTGCGACCTCCACGTCTATTCCAATGGGCATTAAAACCATCTTGTTAAGCTACTGTGACCTCCTTTACTCTTCCAAGGGGCATTAAAACTGTCTTTTTAAGCTTCTGCGACCTCCACCAATATTCCAAGGGGCATTGATATTGTCTTTTTATTCCACTGCGACCTCCACCATTCATCCAATGGGCATTAAAACCATCTTTTTAAGCTACTGCGACCTCCAAGTCTCTTCCAATGGTCAATAAAACAATCTTGTTAAGCTACTGCGTCCGCCACTTTTCCAAGGGTCATTTACATTTTGTTTTCATTTCACGGCGACATTCACCATTCTTCCAAGGGGCATTAAAACTGTCTTGATAAGCTACTGCGACCGCCACCACTTTTCTAAGAGTCAATGTAATTGTCTTTTTATTCCACTGCGACCTCCATGTCTCTTTCAAGGGGCAATAAAACCATCTTGTTAAGGTACTGCGACCTCCACATTTCTTCCCAGGGCATTAAAACCATCTTATTAATCTACTGCGACCTCCCCGTCTCTTCCAAGGGGCATTAAAACCATCTTGTTAAGCTACTGCGATCGCCACCATTTTTACAAGGGTCATTGATATTGTCTTTTCATTTCACTGCAACCTTCACCATTCTTCCAAGGGGCATTAAAACAGTCTTGTTAATCTACTGCGACCGCCACGTCTCTTCCAAGGGGCATTAAAACCATCTTGTTAAGCTACTGCGATCGCCACCACTTTTACAAGGGTCATTGATATTGTCTTTTTGTTCCACTGCGACCTCCACCATTCTTCCGAGGGGCATTAAAACTGTCTTGTTAAGCTACTGCGACCTCCACGTCTCTTCCAAGGGGCATTAAAACCATCTCGTTAAGCTAATGCGACCTCCACGTTTCTTCCAAGGGGCATTGATATTGTTTTTGTTCCGCTGCGACCGCCACCATTCTTCCAAGGGCATTAAAACCATCTTGTTAAGCTAATGTGACCTCCACCACTCTACCAAGGGGCATAAAAACCGTCTTTTTAATCTACTGCGACCTCCACCACTTTTCCAAGAGGCATTAAAACCGTCTTGTTAAGCTGCTGCGCCCTCCACGTTTCTTCCAAGGTGCATTAAAACAGTCTTGTTAATCTACTGCGACCTGCACCATTTTTTCAAGGGACATTGATATTGTCTTTTTGTTCAACTCTGACGTCCACCCTTCTTCCGAAGGGCAATAAAACCGTCTTGTTAAGTTACTGCGACCAGCACGTCTCTTCCAAGGTGCATTAAAACCGTCTTGTTAAGCTACTGCGACCTCCACGTCTCTTCCCAGGGGCATTAAAACCGGCTTGTTAAGCGACAGTGACCT